>NW_004443976.1:18697313-18732908 GCF_000243295.1 Trichechus manatus latirostris | reverse complement strand
GAGAGGAACAGGAGCCAAAAACATACACACAAACAAAACAGAGTGCTAAGGGAGCTTGCTATTGGAGTGGAGAGATGAGAGACTGAGAAATGGGGAAAAACAAAAATGGAAAAAAGAAAAAGGGTAAAAGAAAAAAGTGAATAAATTGAGAAACGAAATGAAGAAAGACAGAAAGGGAATAAGAGAGAGAAGAAAACAAAACAAACAAAGGAAAAAAACAAGAAAAAAGAAATGCCCCCAGGGATGTCCCTGTGCATCTGTGCAGAGTAAGGGAGTAGCTTCCAAGCCATGCAGTACTTCCCGGCTAGAAGGGGCTCCCAAGCCGAGAAAAGAAGAAGAAAAGAAACAAATCAAACGAACAAATCAGAGCAAACAAACAAAGAAAAAAGCCCTGGGGGTCCCACGAGCGTGGTGGCACAGGCTGGGAGGCAGTTTCACAGTCGAGCAGTGTTTTGCAGCCTTTCAGGAAGAAGCAAAGATGGCACACGGAACCAGGTATTTGAGAGAAAGGAGTGAAGGAAGAAATCTAAAGAAGCAGAAAAAAGCAACACCAGCAGCCAACAAATGGCACTCAGGGAGCCAGCCAGTGTGGGCAGGTAGAATCCAAGCGACACCAGGGTGAAGCGGGTGCTTCCTGGCCAAGAGACTATTGCTGCAGGAAGCAGAGGAGGCCGAGTGGGGGTGAAGAAGGGTAGTGGGTGGGAAAGCGTGTATCACTGGTTACTAAGTGTTCTGTCTCCTGCTGGAAGCTCCGTGAAGCTGCTTTCTCGTACCCCCTGTTCACTGATTTCCAATAGGAGTCCAAGATGGTGGATCTTTGCTGCCGTAGCTGATAGGGGACCTCTGCATGTATCTCTCTTTGCTCTCTGTTCTCGGTCAGTTTCTTATTCCATTTGGTGCTTGGCTTAGTTCTTTATCTCTTCATTTGATGCTTAGGGTTTCAGGATTGACGTGTGACTCTGTTTGACTTAGTTTTTCGGATCTTTGCTGCAGAGGGACGGTGTGGTGCTTCTGACTATAGCGCCATGTTGCCTGGAAGTGTCACGATTTCTTCTTACAACCCACTTTTCCTTCTTGGGTTTTTTTTTTTTTCATTCTTGCTGGAATACATCCTCTGGTGATTCTTTGAGATAGGGTATGTGGGTGGTAACTCTTGTGTCCAAAAAATTCTTTATTTCATTTTCACACCAGAGTAATAGTTTGCCTGGATATAGAATTCTGCTTTTAAAATTTGTTCTGTTAGCACTGGAGAGGTACTGTTCTGTGGTCTGGCATTCAGTATTGCCTATTAAAAATCTGAAGTCAATATGATTCTTATTCCTTTATAAGATAATCTATTTTTGTTTGGTTTTGTTTTGCTCTAGAAGCATTTGCAGTTTGGTGACGCAGACAGTCAAGTCTTTTTTCAGTCGTGTTGTTCTACACTTAGTGTATCCTTAATCTGAATACTCATGAGTAACTTAAGTTCTGAGAAACTGTTTTCTTTTATTCCTTCAGGTAGTCTGTATGCTTTGTTCTCTCTATTCTCTCTTTCCAGAATTCCTATTACATGAATATTGGAATTTCTAGATCTGCTGCCATGTTTCTTAATTTTTCTTTCATATTTTCCATCTTTGTCCTTTTGGGCTCCTTTCTGAGAGAATTTCCTCAGCTCAGTCTTCCTGTTTTAATTTATTCTTCAGTTGTGCCTTTTCTACCATTTGGCCCAGCTATTGGGTTTTTATTTCAATAACCTGAGTTTTTCATTTCCAGGCTATCTAGTTGATTCTTCTTTCCTGGGCAATATCCCCTTAAATCTCTCAGAGACTTATAAGTTATATTTATTTTAAAGCTCTGAGTTCCTGTTCTGTTTCCTTTCCCCTGATGTAAGGTCTTTAGTTTGTTGAGCATGGTAGCTCTTTCTTGGTATTAGTTAGTTAGTTAGCTGCCACCTAGTTGACTCCATCTAATGACGACCTTATATACAGCAGAATGAAACATTGTCCAGTCCTGTGTCGTCCTCACAGTCACGAGCATGTTTGGGTCCATTGTCACGGCTGTTGTGCCAATCCACCTCACTGAGCGTCTCCCATGCCTTTGTTAGCCTTCTCCTTCACCAAACAGGATGTCCTCCTCTAGCCATTGATCCCTCCTGATGACATGTCCAAAGCAAGCAAGTTGGACACTGTTCTATTGTGATCCCTAAGGTTTTCATTGGCTATTTTTTTTTTTATTATTGTGCTTTAAGTGAAAGTTTAACAATTCAAGTTAGTCTTTCATACAAAAATTTATACATACATTGTTATATGATCCTAGTTGCTCTCCCTATACTGTGACAGCGCACTCCTCCTTTCCACCCTGGGTTTCCCATGTCCATTCAACCAGCTCCTGACCCTCTCTGCCTTCTCATCTCACTTCCAGACAGGAGCTGCCCATTTACTCTCGTATACCTACTTGAGCTAAGAAGCACACTCTTCACGAGTATCATTTTATGTCCCATAGTCCAGTCTAATCTTTGTCTGAAGAGTTGGCGTTGGGAGTGGTTTTAGCGCTGGGTTGACAGAGAGTCCGGGGGCCATGTCTTCCGGGGTCCCTCCAGTCTCAGTCAAACTGTTAAGTCTGGTCTTTTTACTAGAATTTGAGTTCTGCACCTCACTTTTCTCCTGCTCTGTCAGGAACTCTCTGTTCCCTGTCAGGTCGGTCATGGGTGGTAGCCAGGCACCAGCTATTCTTCTCGTCTCAAGCTGATGAAATCTCTGGTTTAAATGTGGCCCTTTCTGTCTCTTAGGCTAATACTTTCTCCTTTGCTCCAGGTGGGTTGGGACCACACTGGCTAATTTTTGACAGTAGATTGCTAGGCCTTTCTTCCTATTCTCTTAGTCTTGAAGCTCCTCTGAAACCTATCCTATGGGTGACCCTGCTGGTATTTGAAATATCAGTGACATAGCTTCCAGCATCACAGCAGCACACAAGCCACAGTACAACAAACTGACAGACAGGTGGTGGTTCTTGATGTTAGCAGTCCTCAAATGTTTGGTGATTCTTAGTTGAAAGTTCATTTTTGTATTTGAGATTCTCTGTTAGTCTGATCATGAATGCTCTTTTACTGTCACCTGCTAGTGGGGAGAGGTGGGACGTGCTGCTTGGCTAAGTGTACCACAGAGAGCTCTTCTAAAGGGAGGTGGGGCCAGAGCAGGAGGTGCTGCCAGCTGAGTGTGCTGAGTGTGCCGATGACAGATCCTCTGGGCTTCAAGGCTCCCTGCTTCTCCTGGATGTTGTCAGCCCCTCTGGCCACTGCTGGGTTTTTCAGACCCAAGGACCCACATCTACTGCCTTTTGTTGCCTGCTGCCTGACCTCAGTGGGCAAGGTGGCGAATGCAAATGTGGACACTGGCTTTGTTTCACCTGTTGGAGGAGCCCAGCATGTCACTGGCAGTGGCCCCAGGGCCCTCCTGCTCCTGGTATCTGCCATCCTCATGTTGGTCTTTGAGAAGCTCACTTAGGCAGTAGTTTCCTTCTTCACTCCTGTCCTATCCAGGATTCCTCATCTTCTAGCCTACTGCCTCTTTTCTCGCCTGGTTATGGATTTTTGTTTAAAATCTTTTCATTATTTCTAAGGATCTGGGGCAGGAAGGGGAGGTGACAGCATGTGCTCAGTGTGCCATCTTACAGTGGAAATGCCAAAGGACTGTGAAGGAATGTTGGATGGAGCTTGGCAGAATGCTGGGGAAATCACCACCCTTCCCCTCATCCTTCCTAAGCCCTTCACAGTTAGAGCTGGCTGGTTGCCGTATCAGACCGGGGATGGGAAGTAGCCAAGAAAGCAGGCAAACAGGCCGTTCTGAGCTGCAAGAAAGGAAGATTGGCTGGAGAAGGCAGCTTTCTCTCAGTGGGTAGGGAAGGAGAAAAGAAAGCAGTGCCACTTCCCCCTACAGTCATGACAATCCATAGTTGCTCTGTTTTTCCTATCCACTTATTCTCTCCTTTATTCTATATCCTAGGCCCTGTGCTGGGGTACTGAAGGCTCAGAGATAAGAAACATACACACTCTGTCCTCAAGGAGTTCACCATTTTTGCGTGGAGAAGAGAGACACTAATGAAAAATTCAGTAAACCACAAATGCAGCAAAACTGTACTGTACAAGGTGTAGCAAGACCTCAGAAGAGGAATTGATCCACCTTCAGGGGCTGAGGATAGAGGTCATAGAAGAATTCTGTTTTAATTTGAATCTTAAAAGGATAAGTTAGAGCTTACCACCCAGACAAGAAGATAGAGGAAACATCAGACCACTTTGGGAGGTGGAGGGGTCATTTTATATGCCATGCTTGAGAATTTAGTCTTTATTTTGTGCGCAATGGAACATTTAAGCCGAGAGGGGCATGATCTGATTTGTGTCTTGTAAAAGACTGGTGGATTATAGATACAGGACGCTATAGAGTAAGACTATGGTCTAGACTAGAAATGATAAGGACCTTACCAACGCAGTGACCATGAGGCCCAGGAGTAGATATGAGGTGGGTTTGAGACTTGGTAACCAGTTGGGTGAGTGAGATGGGCATTGTTGATGGCAGGAATATGGCAGAACTGAATTTGATTTACAGAAAGCAATTGAGTGGCAGAGAAGAAGACAGTGCCCTCCATGAGGGCTCTTCACTTTTAACATTTTTTCAAAGTAAAAGATAGTTTTGTAAGTTCGAAGGAACTTACTGTTGTAATGACATTCCCCTTAGAAAGAGAAAATCTAGCACTCTACCAGTGTATTTCATTGCTTCAACATTCATTATTATGTAGGATTGCTGCAAACACAGGAGAATTTACTTTTCGTTTGCTTCATAACCTCTATTTGCAAAAATGTTGTGTAGGTTACTATAGGAGATGTGCTATTAAGAAACACTAAAAAGAACACAAGAAGAAAAGCCTTACTTTCAGTGCTTGACTACGATTGTTTTTCAAGAGGTACTAAAAGTTTGAGGAGAGTCCAGACTTCTTATTTTTAGCATCATTTCTGGTGAATTTTCCTCCCTTATGTTTACATAGCGATGGGAGAACCATCTGGAAGTGATAGAAATAGCTGTTTGCTTGGGGGGAGGGGAGAAGGCAGGAGAGTTACGCCCTATGCATTGCTCTAGTTTCTCTACGTTAATAGCTTATTGTCTATAAATTTTGGAAATCATAACAAAAGTTATTTTCTAAAATCTTTGCCTGTACATTTGAAATTTGAAATTCATGGGCTTTGATTCGAGTGTAGCCGTTTCTTTCAACTACCCTTCTGGAAAGTGCATAAATGTTTAATGTAGCATTGAAGGAAGGATTTTTTTTTCCTCTCTCTCTTTAATATCATCTTTACATTTTTAAAAGCCTTCTGGCTTGAGCATATCCATGAAAGCAAATGTTTCCAGTAATTAGTCAACATTCCCCAAGGAAGAATGGAAGAATTCCTGAATTCTCCTCAAAACCGTGAAACCCTTGAACTAAAATATTATTTTTCAGGGCTATTTCTAATCTCTTATACTTGGGAGATGCTTAGCAGGTTGAGCAGTTGGCATGGTGTAGGGAAAAGGAACTAAGCTAAGGAGTGGAGAGACCTGACCGCTGTATGGCTTTGACAAATTTTTTCTGAGTCTACTTCTCAGTTTCTAAAGTAAATGGATTGTACTTGATGATCTCAAAAGCATTCGACTGAGTCACACTAAGATTCTAGGTTAAGATTCTTTAGACAGCCTGCCTGTTTGGAAATGTAGCATCTGACTAATCCAAGCATTTGGTCCAGTACAGACCTCACGCGTTTGTGAACTGTTGAGGCGGTTTCCTTTGTGACTGTCATTCACAAGGTAATGGAAGTGTTAGGGTTACTTTATCCATAGATGTCTAAATAATTTTCATAATTTCCTGCCCCTCTGCTGCCATCTTTTACGAAAACTGATAACACACTTAGGAAAGGGCACCTTTGGACAACCCTAGGCCACAAGGCTGAGCATCCATGGAGGATGCCAGAAGCTACATGGTTGACCTTCCTTTCTGTGTAGCACAGTGAGTCTTACCTTTTTAAAGAGCGACCAATATTGAGTTGCCACCACCCAACCAGGCCAGACTTACCTAGATGCCAGGAGGAATTTTTACTTACCCTATTCTCTATTTAGGTCCCTGCGTGGCACAAATGGTTTGTGCTCGTTTATTAACCTAAAGTTTGGTGGTTTGAACCCACCAAGCAGTAGCGTGGAAAAAAGGCCTTGCGTTCTGCTTCCATTAAGATTACAGCCAAGGAAATCCTATGGAACAGTTCTACTCTGTAACACATGGGGTCGCCATGAGTCCGAATCGACTTGACAGCAATGGGTTTAGTTTTTATTTTTTTATTCTTTATTTGTTATAGACTGATTTTCATAAGAATGACTAGGAGATCTTGGTGGTTCAGCTCATGTATATGCTCTACTGATAAAGTCTCAGTTGATCTCTCTTTACACATTTCATTGTTAGAAAAGGAAAGAATTTAAAAGGAGCAAGGCCAAAGATGTGCTTCTTTCTAACATCCTATTTAGGCAATTGATTGTAAAGTCTGCTGTTCACACCTTACCCTGAAAATGCATGGAATCATGATTTGGGTTTATAGATACTGTCAGTAATGTCTATAAGGGAAGTAGTTGCTGTTTCATGAGTCACTGATAATACACTTCAGAAACTAAGCTTGGAAGCATTTATGGACAGAAGCTTATTCTTCGGCTCCAACATTAATTAGCCATCAGACTTGTAGCCTCCAGTAAAGATGGATGCTGCTGCCAGCTAGTGCTGTGAGATGCATGTTGCAGAGTAATCAGCACTGGCGAGGACACTGAACGTCATCTCGTATAAGCCTCTATCCTCACTCTCTTACTTCACAAGTAGGAAGACAGAAGCCCGTGTAGGGAAAGTGCCTGCCTTACGTTTACATGTGGCTCAATAGTGGCACAACTAAATCTGGAATATCTCAATAGGTGGCTTTGAAAATGGATTAAAGAACACGGCAAGGGGTCTACAAATCAGAGTCTGGTATGTCACTGTCTCGTTTGTACTCTGGAAGTATCAATCCCCGTCATAGGCTCTGGTGGTCTTTTCAGCCACCTCAGTTTCAGAGCCAGCAAGAATATGGAATTAGGGAGTGGTCAGGGCGGGTGGGTGACAGAGGCAGAGCTGGGGCCATCAGTATCACTGAGATGCTCAGGAGCCCTGAGAATAGAATCATTTGAGTGCTGCTGGCCAGGAGTGGGGTTTCCCTGAAAGGAATTGTCCTTGTGGCTTAGGAGGGAACTGGTGCTTCCTGTGTGCTTCTAAGAGGAGGGTAGGAACAGAGGGATCTGAGCCTCTGGAAGCTCTGTCTTGTGACTTGGCACCAAGGGGATCTGTTTGCCTGGTGTGTTATGTGGGAGTCACAAGATGCTATGAGGTACAGTTTTACAAAAGCATACTCTTTTCTCTTCTGTCAGAGTTCACACTCGAAGAATGTTTCCCTCTGCCTGTTGGGTAACTCTAGAGCTGGGGGCTAATCCAGTCATGGTCTTATCTCAGTCATTTCTGGCCTCCTTAACTAACTAAAGAAGATATGATTAGTGGCTGCAAACCCACTTATGGGAGTGGTCTAAAAAGTTTGGAAAATAGTGGAAAAACCCTGGAGAATATTTAGAATAAGGCATAGTTAGAACTTTACCACAGAAAAAACAGACTGTTTCGGGTCCTGCCTATCCCCTCATTTTAAAAATCCCAGCAGGTTGCCAGGCACTGCCTTGTAGCCAAAGAAATTGTGGTTTTGAGCTGTTTGCTATTTCTAGAAACTTTGTAAAGTTAATTCCAAAGTAACAGGGTGGAGACCAAGAAAGGAAGCACACTATTTTATGGTGCTTTAAGCAAAGATGAAGTATTTGCCTCAGACTCAGGGCAGTCCAAACAAGGCCTCAGAGCCGCATTCTAGCTCTGTGAGGCTGGCTGTGTACGAGGCACCTACAGACACCAGCAGCCAGTGGAGGGTGTGATTGGTTGCAGGGGGCTAACAAGCAGTTTCTCCTCTTACACTCAAGCCGACAGACATTTCTTGAGCTCCTAGTGTACACCCAAACCATGGTGTTAAATTCTGGCCTCCCCTCTCTAACTGGAGCCCTGGTGGCACAGTGGTTAAGAACCTGGCAGCTAATCAGAAGGTCAGCAGTTCGAATCCACCAGCCGCTCCTTGGAAACCCTGTGGGGCAGTTCTCCTCTGTCCTTTAGGGTCACTGTGAGTTGGAGTTGACTCTACCGCAGTGGGTCCACTCTAACTAGTTTTCATCGTAACTCAGTCTTCAGCTTCACCATCTTCTGAGTGAACTTCAGATTCACTCTCTTCAGTGGCCTTCACTCTAAATTAGCAGTTCATTTTCTCAATTGGATCTTTTTCTTTTTACTTTGGAAAACATTCTTTTCGTTCATTTGTTAAAACTATGATCCTGATGTTGGTTTCTGAATTGAAAAAAGAAAAACCTGAAACAATATGGAGCCCTCTTCTCATTCTGTACTCCAAGGAGTGGGTGAGCAGTTAAACCAGTAATCCCAAATGTATGTGTATTTTATTTGGGTGTTGTAATACAGCATTTCTCCACTGCATAACTACCTTCTAATTAAATTTTATATAAAGATTAATGTGTACTACCTCACAACAGGGGAGGGCTAGCCTAGAAGAATTTCAGGGATAGAATATCCATCCTGAGGGTAAATCAGGTACCTGGGTCCTGTCGTCAACCTGCTGCTAGCTAGCATGTGACCTCTCTTCTCTAGATACACTCTGCCTTCCTGGATGATGTCTAAAGACTTCAACAGCCCTGACACCTATGAATTGTGCACAGTTACTTACGGATATTTGAAACTCATTTAAGGCCATGATATGTTCTCTTTTCCTCACAGAGTGAAGGCTGCCCAGACTGAGTTAGGACAGCAAATTCTGGCAGATTTTGAAGAAGCATTTCCTTCCCAGGGCACCAAGGTATTGTTGTGTGTTTTCCCTCCAGTCTTTAGATACTACTACCATTCTTGGTGGATTCATACCCACTAGAGTGACTATTCATTTATCATTCCAAAGTGCTTGCTGGCTGCCGCAAGTCTGTTTGCTCAAGGTTCAGGGTAATGAGACCATCTTGATTTTAAATATCCCAGAACCAGTGTCAGTTTTTCTTCTGTGTTCTTTGAGCATCAGAAAGTGAGGCTTTGTTTTGGTTTAACGTATATCAAACCTCGTATCTTGTCTGCCCTGTAAATTCCTTTTTCCTCATGGCTGTGTTAAAAAAAAAATAAAATAAAAGTAATCTTCAAGCTGCAATATTTTTTAGGATTGTTACATAACTTATTGGTCTCAGTTCAGTGGGAAGACAACTGGGAAGCGCATCCCCCAGCTTATGTAACTCTCAGAGTGACACAGTTAGGAGCCTCACTTTTAATAATCAGAAGCCTGTTCTTTGGAGTCATCGCCCTTTAGCTGTCTTTGGTAGCGTAGCTGTTTGTGTTGTGTCTATGAAGCCCGCAGTATTTCTCCTGTGAGCTATTGGTTACACTTCTCATGTAACAAGCTTTCCCTCACTTGGCTGTCATTACTTGGGGAACTGCTTTTCGCTCTAGCCTTCAAACTGTAGCAGATGTAATCTTAATACTTTGCATGTGTCGGGGAAGGGAAGACCCTGCAGAAGCCTTTTTTCTCTTATTTGAGCTATTTCAAGAGAAAGAATTGTTGAAGGCAGAAATGAAGGGAAGCACACATGGGCAGGCAGCCCTCATCACTGCAGTTGGTGGGTGGAGGTGGGGAGATAGGTTCATTTATGAAGCCAAGGAAGGTTTCCTGGACCTGGTCTATAATTCAATAACTGGAAATATCCTAATCATTTCTCTTTGTGCGCCATGAAAGAAACTTAGGAAGTAGGTGGGAGTGGCCGCCCCTGCTTTTGTAGATCATTTTCTATAGGAAGCCTGCTCCTGATTTTAACATCTTCATATGTGTTGTGGTGGTCTTCTAGTAATCAGACATTTTATCTGAAAAGCATCTTTTTTTGAGGACTTCGTATTTTCTGTTCATTTGATAGAACCACTAGGATTGGCTGTTGGAAAACCATTATTTCTATGTTCCACATAAGGAAAATGAAGGGCAGAGAGGTAAAAAGAGATTGTAAGGGTATTCACAAATCTTAAGCACTAGACTCGTTTTAGCCCAGATCTGCTTTACTCTGCTGCCCTATTCCAGTTTCAAGAAGTTTCAGAAAGATGTGGACGAAACCAGCTTTATTATTTAGAAGAAACTAACCATGACCTACTTCATATCTTTTTCCCAGATTCCACCAGCCAGATGAAGTTAAAGTGGTTTTCTTGAACAACTTCCCTTACTTTTCTCTGGCTTTGTGACTTAGTATTTTTTTAAGAGTTTTCTTTTGTTTTCTATTTAAAAGTAATTAACTTTTCTCAAAAGGCCTTACATTACTGTTCCTGTTTTGCAAAAGGAGATCAAGATATTAAGAACAAAATTATACAAGGTAACCTAGTAAGTCCTTTTTAAATGAAAAGATCTGAACCCATAGCTTTGACTTCTGCTGTAGCCTATCAAGTGCTTTCTTCCAGTAGCAAGAGCGGAGCACTTAGTGCTCAACCAACAGCATAGCTGCCACTCAGTGTGCAGCAAGTCAACATTTTTAACAGTTTAGGTCTCAGGCAACATAGGTAACACTTATGTAACCCTTGAACTTCAGTTGAGATGAATAGAATTGGACAGAATTGACCAAAACAATCATAAAGACTTGGAAGAATCTTATTCATCACCTAGTTAAAGTCCATTGTTTTTCAGATGTGCCTGAGTAACTCCACGAAAGCTACATAGCTATTTAGGCAAGCCAAGAGTAGATTCCAAGTGCTCTTTTTGCTATAGTCCGCTCAGCCAACCATGTTCATTCAGCGATTTACCATAAAGAGGGTGTGGCAAGATTGGATTGCTTTCTGTAAAAACAAAGAGCTTCCCGCTGTGATGTATCAGTATAGCCCCATGATGCCTTCTGCTGTTCTTTTCATGTCAAGAGGCCAATACCATAATGTTTTACCTTTGGCTGCCTATCTGGGTGATTATCAGTGAAACAAGCCTGGTGGTTTGGAACCTGGTTTTCAGTTTTAAAGGTCGCCACACTGACACAGATGTCAAAGTAAGGACAGGAATCTTAGAGGTTGGAATCAGAGGAAACCAGCACATGCGGAGTGAGACTGCTGTCATTCTGACTTTCAGAGCCCTTCAACAGGGTGCTTTTGGTTTTGGTATTCAGAAAGTAGAATTTCCTATCATCTTTGCTGGCTCCACTTTCCAAAATGTCTCATCGCTGATTCAGAGTAGCTTTCGTGTTGGCTACTGTGAGACTGGTTTAATGATTCTTTCATGTAGGAACAAGTAACAGAAATATCCATGCACAGTAGAAAGATGAGTGTCAAGGGAGTGGGAGTAGTAATAACAAAAAGAGAGAAACAAGAAGAAGCAGCTGTCAGAGGCCGTGAGATTTAAAGGTTGTTTCTGGCTTTGGAACTGGTGCGTGTTGTTTGTTTTACCAGAGGCCTGGAGGACCCAGCAATGTCCTAAGAGATGCATGTCTGATTGCTAATATTTTGGACCCCAGAATCAAACAGGAAATCATCAAAAAGTTTATTAAGCAGCATTTGTCGGAGTATCTAGTACTTTTTCAAGAAAACCAAGATGTAAGTATTAACCAAATGAGATCAGCTATTCCATTTGAATTTTTCTGCACAATTAATGCTTTTAATACTACTGATTTCTACTTTAGCAGTATTACTATCTTATAGTGTTGATTATTGAACCCTAAATCCTAGGAGCTGACCACAGTTCACTGGTTCTTAACCATTTTGGGGTCACTGGCCGTTTAGAGAAATTAATGAAAACTACAGATCTTCTCCCCAGAAAAATGCACCCGTACATAAAACTTTTGCGTGCAGCTTCAGGAAATTGACAGACCCCTGACGCCCACGCAGGTACCCCAGGCTCATAGCCTCTGAATCAGACTTGTGAAAACAGTAAGAAATAGAGAGGTTGGTTGTCTTTTGGTTCTTTGTTTTTGCTTGCTTCCTTAAACTGTCAGTACTACTTCTAAGCACTGGGGTGGTTTTTGTTCCCTGTCTTAATAAGGTTGCCTGGTTGGACAAAATCGACAGACGCTATGCCTGGATAAAACGCCAGCTTGTGGACTATGAGGAGAAATACGGCCGCATGTTTCCACGCGAGTGGTACATGTCAGAGAGGATTGCAGTAGAATTTTGCCATGTCACAAGGTAGATTCCAACTCTTTACTGGTTCTGGGGTTAATTTAATTTTAAAAACCAATTCCTAGGTCTCTGTTGTTTCCATATGGTCCTGTGGATTGAGTGCAACTTCCTGATGCCACCACCCTCATTTCCAACTATAGTCTCACCCTTTGCTCCCCTCAGGACTTTCCTTTGGTGTAGCCCTTGCTTCAAACAGCCTGCCTTCCCTACTTCATCAGCTCAGGACTGAGCAACTAGATCTGCCTACAGTGATACAGCACCTCCCCTTTTCCCCTACATCTGTGTTACATATATCAGTGTGCAATGCATATATCCATCATCATTTTACTTTTCTGACTATTTAGGTAGTTCCATAGGGACAGAGGTAGTACCTACTTTAATGATACAGTAGATGCTCAGGAAATATATAAGTCATCTAACTCTAGGTTAAACACAGAACCAAAAAGTCCCATATCCAAGCATAACTCAACCAGTCACCTTTGCATGATTCATGACAGCCGTCTTTCTGAAGGTCATAGAGAATACAGTCAAGTTGCATTCTTTAAATACATTTGGAGGAAAACATGTCGTAGGGGATACTGGTTAAGAAACACATCAGCTACCGTAGATTTAGATAACCTTTTTTTTTTTTTTTTTGGTGAAAATATACACAACAAAACATACACTTATTCAAACATTTCTGCGTGTACAGTTCAGTGGCACTGGTTACATTGACACATGTGTCACCATTCTCACTGTCTCTGCCCTGTTGTTTCACCACCAATAATTGATACTCTCTGCCCCTTAAAGTTCTCATCTGTGCTTTAGCGTTACTGTTGCCATTTCAGTCTCATATAAGTAAGTCTTCAGTAGGGCACCATGCTCAAGACAGATAGGATTTATTGAGCTAAATAAGTTGTTGTTTAGTTTAAAGATGACTTCATGGGGAAAGTTTCAACTCAGGGTTCAAAATTGTTTCCAGGCAATAGATTTGGGGGTCCCTCCAGCCTCGATGTGTCCAGTAAGTCTGGTTTCCAATAATAGGTAACCTTTTAGTATTGATTCAAGTCAGCTGTGGTTGTCACGTTCTAAGTTTTGATTAGCAAAGAAAGAGTGAATTCCTTGAGAAATTGTCAACTCATTCTGTTTAGCCTACAGTCCAGCAAACTTGCAAACTAACCCTGTGAATAGGGAAGCCTGTGGGAGACTGGAAGTGTTCTAAAGCCAACAAGTCCCCGTAAGTGTCAGTACCTGCTATTGTGTCTCAGCTAATGGCAGTGTTGTGCCAAGCTTTTATTGTTAGAATTTTGGCCAGAATCCCATAGATACATAATTCTCAAATAAAGGCAGAGGCTCTTTGTTTGCCTTTGTCATTTATTTGTGTGAGAAGATGATGATAGCTCTGTACTTATTCAGAACTCACATGTGCCTGCCCCCTAAGAACTTACATTCTGAAACAGAACACTCAAGTGAATTAACTGCACAGAAGCTTCCCAGGCAGGACCCCCCCGCACACATATGCATGTCACTTTTCACGTGGGGATTCTGGCCTCTCGTGTATTTTCAGTGCTTCTATTCTGGTTGAAGAGACGGTTACTGAGCTCTCTGAAAGATGGCGGGCTTTGTAATTCAGTGATTAATGACTTGTGAAATAATATAGAATACATGCATTTTGTAAAGCACTAAGTGTTTCGTATACATTAACATATTACTGAAAGGTTTAACAGTCTAAAAATAGTTGTAATCATGTAAACTAATGTTCATAATCCTTGATTTTTTTGACTGGTGGATAATTCTTCCTTAATATTGTTATTTGGAATATATATTTCTATTCCCCAGACATTAGACTAAGTTGGTAACAGACCTCAGGGTTTGAAATGACCATACACATTTTTTTTTCTGAATATAAGCTAAAGTCGTTTTGTTTTTTTTGTCTTGAATGAATAATAGGTTGTGTGACAATATTCTTACCTCTTTGTTTTGAAGGACAGAACTTGCCAAGATTATGCGTACCAGAGCTAAAGAAATTGAAGTGAAATTGCTTCTTTTTGCTATTCAGAGAACAACTAACTTTGAGGGCTTTCTTGCAAAACGCTTTTCTGGCTGCACTCTGACAGATGGAACCCTGGTAAGAACCCCCTTGAGGGTGGCTAGAACATGAAGTAGGTTGGCTGGGTGGTTGTACTTCTCTTCAACCTTTTGTGGTATGGTGATTCCATTCAGTGGCTCAAGTGCTTAATCTCCCATCCCAGGGATTTCTCCGAACTGAGGTGAAAAGTAATGACATAGGGTAGTTTGTCTGGATTTATTGTTTGTCTGTTAGGGAGTATTTGATGTTTATAGAATGTCCTGACATCATTTTATCAAAATATTGGCTCCAGTTTAGAAACTAGTAATTTTGTGAGTTGTAGAGGTCTCACATTTTCAGTCACAAATACCTTGTTTTTTTATCAGCTCTCAAGTCGGTCAGCTAACTTCTCCACAGACTTGTCCAAATTGTCCGACTTCTTTAATTCAGCCTCTCTGTTCTTTGTTCTAATTTTCATGCCCTGCAACCATTTGGCATTCTAAGTGCTGACAATGGCTACTCCATACCCTTCAAGGATTTTTGCTTAAAGGTTGATTTCTAGGAAGGCAGCGGAACCCCTTTGGCCTCTTCAGCAAGGCAGGCCAGGTCTTGAAGAATTGGTTCACTGAAGCCCTGCTGTGGGAGAATGTAAAGGTCATGTAGGGGGTTGTTAACAATTTCTCAAGGAATTCACTCCTTCAGTTCTACTCTCTAACACATAGGGTTGCCACCCTGAGCCTGGGTCCTGTCATCACTCCACCCTAGGCTGAGTGGGGCTAGACCTTCTTCGCCTGCAGCCTACAAGCCCCAGTGGCAGGGATCTATCTGGTTGATTAGTCATGGCTGCTGGCCGTGCTCCCAGCAGACAGCACTGATAAGAGGGCAGCCTGGCTGGGCCAGGGGTTCCAACTGGCTGACTCCCATTCTAGTTGCTGGGCCCCCTACCTGGAGACTTGTTGCTCCTTGGATCCTTGCCTCTTCCCCATACTGCTTTGCTACTAGTATCTGTGTTTTTGAAAACCTTTTTTGGCCATTTTGTTTCAAGGTACCAGAATAAACTACAAAATGAATCAAGGTATATCTTGATATCCTTTAGTATATGCCAGCTTTCATAGAAAATCAGTGAATTCCTTGGAAAGTTATCATGAAGCAGATGACAAGTTAGTCAAGGAGCCAAGCTGACTAGACTCTCCCTTGCTCACCTCTCATCCAGCCCCCCGACCCCCAACCACTTCACTGAAACATTTAGAATTTTCTAAGCCCTTGGTAAGGTCCCTAGGTGGCACAAACAGTTTGCGCTTGACTGCTGACCTGAAGGTTGGCTGTTCGAACCCACCCAGCGGTGCCATGGAAGAAAAGGCGTGGCGATCTGCTTCTGTTAAAATTACAGCCAAGAAAACCCTATGGAGCAGTTCTAGTCTGTAACACATGGGGTCACCATGAGTCAGAATCAGCTTGTCTGCAACTAACCAAGCCCTTGATGTCTGCTTGACGGTGAAACAATGAAGGTGAGCTTGAGAGTGTGACTAGCTCACCTGGAAAGACACCCCACAGCTCAGCTCCTCCTAATCACTCGATTGATACATTGTCTTTGCTACATTTTAAGAGATGAGACTTTGACACCTGATAGAACTTTAGACTGAAAGAGCCTTAAGGACAGAGTTTGTTTTTTTTAACTATACTAGCCCTAGCAAGTATAATGTCCAATGCTGTAACTGTTACTTGAGGAAGTGAGCTGCCAATGCTTGTTGCCAACTGCTTAAACTTCTGACCCTTTAGGAGGGATTTAAAATGGTTGTAAATTAAAATGCCTTGAAATTAAAAGCAAATGTCTGGATGTGATTTAACTATGCCCACATGTGTTATTAGCGACACGATGATTAGATTCAAGGTGAACAAGCCCTCTGCTGAAAGCAGAGCAGATCGAGATAGGTTTTTACAATTGGTTCCCTGAATTTGGTAAATTTTTATTACATTTTTTAAAAAATTAAAAATTTTCTCATTACACACAGCTGGATTTCCCCTCCTCTGGGCCATTGCATAAGTTAACCTTTCTGAATAGAATTTTACTTTGGCTTATAGGGATCATTTTAATATACATTTATACTGGCTTAGTTTTAAAAATTACATGATAAATGTAGAAGCCAGAGGTGTGATTTTCAGCCATGCAGTTTGAGCAGAAGGGTATTTGCAGAAGGCTCACTATGTGTAAAAGCCCCCACAGGGTGTCACCCTGTACCTTAGCCTTCCAGCAACTTAACACTAGCGTTAGGCAGACTGTGTAAGAGGGAGAGTTTGAGGTAAGCAGGGTATATGCAGTTCTGCCACAGTAGGGGGACTTCTGCCTTGAACAAGGAAACAGGTTTTCCTTACCCCATGAGCCCGCTTTAATGTTTGAAAATATTTTATACACGCTTTACCGATGCTTGTTAGTTGCCGTCAAGTTAGCCCAACTCATGGCGACCCCGTGCACAACAGAACGTTACGCTGCCTGGTCCTGTACTATCTTCATGATCGTAGCACTATATTGGACAGTATTCTGTTGTGATCCATAGGATTTTCGTTGGCTAATTTTTAGAAGTCACCAGGCCTTTCTTCCTAGTCTGTCTTAGTCTGGAAGCTCACTGAAACCTGTCCACCATGAATGACCTTACTGGTATTTGAAATACCCGTTGCATAGTTTCCAGCATCATAGTAACATGCAAGCCACCACAGTACTACAAACGAACAGATGGGTGGTGGTTACTAATGCTAAAGGAATATATTCCTCCATTTGAATAACATCATAAAGGGAGATTAAGTTTTGTTTGTTTATTTCTGAGAATAAGGTAATCCAGCTCAAGATAGGAAATTTGGGAATTACAGGCAATAATGGAGAAGCAAAAGAATTGTCCATTTTCCCACTATCAGAGATGAGGATTTTGGTGTGTTCTTTCTGTACATTTTATACAGTTGAAATTATACTTCTTAAATATATTTTTTCTCTGCTTATTTTGTTTTTTAATTGAGATATAACTCAGAACATAAGTTTCACATAACATAAAATTCACCATTTAAAAGTGTACAATTCAGTGAGTTTTAGTATATTCACAAAGTTATGCAACCATCACCAAAATCCAATTCTAAAACATTTCCATCCTCCTGAAAAGAAACCCTTGTTAGCAGTTACTCCCAAACTCCCTTCCCCCGCCCAGCTTCTGGAAAACACTAATCTACTTTCCGTTTCTATGTATTTGCTTCCTCTGGACATTTCATATAAAGGAAATCATACAATATGTGGCATTTTGTGACTAGCTTTCTTCCACTTAGCATAATGTTTTCAAGGTTCATTCATGTTATAGCACGGGTCAGTACTTCATTTATTTTTATGGCCACGTAACATTGCATTGTATGGTTATACTACATTTTGTTTATCTGTTCATCAATTGATGGACATTTGGGTTGTTCCACTTTTTTACTGTTACGAATAATGCTTCTATGAACATTTATTTGTATACAAGTCTTTGTGTGAACATATATGCTCATTTGTCTTGAATATATGCTTAGGGAGGGTAGTTGTGGTTCAGTGGCAGAATTCTCACCTTCCATGCAGGAGACCCAGTTTCAATACCCAAACAATGCACCTCATGTGCAAAGCACTACCTGTTTGCCAGTGGAGGCTTGTGTGTTGCTATGATGCTGAACAGGTTTCAGCGGAGCTTCCAGACTAAGCTGGACTAGGAAGACTACTTCTTAGTAGTCAACTCGTCTGGAGCAGAAGAGAAAGAAGGAAACCAAAGACCTAAAGAAGAAACTAGCCTACAGGACTTGTAGTTTACATGAACCGTCTAATTCATTCATAGGCGCCATCTAGTTCTTCCGGTCTCAGGGTAGATGAGACCTTGGTTCATGCAGACTGTTAGTCCTGTAAACTAGTTTCTTCTTTGTGTCTTTGATTTCCTTCTTTCCCTTTTGCTCCAGATGAGTAGAGACCAATAGTTGTGTCTTTGATGGCTGCTCACAAGCTTTTAAGACTCCGGACACTACTCGCTAAACTAGGATGTGGATCATAAACTTCATGAACTATATTATGCCAGTTGACCGAGTTGTCTCATGAGACTCTGGTCCTAAGCCTTCAAACCCAGAAAACCAATCCTGCAAGATGTTTGGTTATATCTAAGAAGTATCTGTAACTATGCCTCCTATGTACTTTATTATATATATGAATATATATGGATACACACACATACATGCATATATATATATATACACACACATATGCATACACTCGTATGTACACACGTATACATACCTATACACATATGTGTCTACACATATGCATATATACCTGCACATATATTTTTTGGTTTTTGTTGCTGTTGCTGCAAAATTATATATGCTGCAGCAGTTACCAAAATGTCCTTTTTTCTTGTGTACATCTTAGTTATATCATTTACTTTGGTCAGGCTGTGCACACTTCACCCTCATTCGGTGTTATCTTCGGTATAAGTCTTTAACATCTCTGGGTAAATTTATTCCTAGATATTTCATTCACTTAGATGCTATTGTAAATGGAGTTACTTTCTTAATCTCCTTTTCAGATTTCTCATTGCTGGTATATAGAAACCCAAATGATTTTTGTGTGTTTACCTTGTATCCTGCAGTTTTGCTAAATTCTTCTATTAGTTCTAGAAGTTTTTTAGTAGATTCTTTGGGATTTTCTATACATAGGATTATGTTATCTGCAAATAGAGATAGTTTTACCTCTTCCTTTCCAGTTTAGATACCTTTTACTTCATTTTCTTGCCTTATTGCTCTGGCTAGGAATTCCAGTACAGTATTGAATAGAGTGGTGAGAGTGGGCATCCTTGTCTTCTTGCTGTTTTCAAGGGGAAAGTTCTCAATCTTTCTCCACTGAGTATGTTGGCTGTTGGTTTTCCTTAAGTGCCCTTAATCATGTTGAGGAACTTCCCTTTTATTTCTATCTCTTTGTCCACTTTTAATTGAGTTATTTGTCTTCTCATTGTTAAGTTGTAAGACTTGTTTATGTATTCTGTATACCAGACCCTTATCAGATATATGATTTGCAAACAATTTCTTTCATTCTGTGACTTATCTTTTCACTTTCTTGATAGTGTCCTCTGATGCACAAAAGATTTTCATTTTGAGAAGTCAAAATTGGATGCATGTGTTTTTGGTGTCATATCCGAGAAACTGTTGCCTAATCTAAGGTCACGTGGATTTACTTATTTTCTTCTAAGAGTTTTATAGTTTTGCTCTTACATTTACATAGTTGATCGATTTTTAGTTAATTTTTGTACATGATATATAAAGGCAATTTGTATTCTACTTTTCTTCATATGTCATATCTTGAGTACTTTCCCCATCACTGCAAAATATTTCATTTATGGATGGTCCTTAATTCCCCTAACCATTCTTTCCTTGTTGGAACCTTAGGTACTTGACTTTTTTTTTCTTCTTTTTTTCCCACTTTTATATATAAGGCTGCAGTGAACATCTTTGTGAACAAATCTTTGTTCACATTTGAGATTATTTTCTTAGGATAGATGTGGAATTATAGGGTTAAAAGGTATGAGCATTTTGACATGGAAGATTGCCTCTGTTTTAAACTGCTTTCTGGATCCTCATTGGCTCTTATGAGTGCAGCAGCTTCATCTCTTCCAGCACTGAGTCTTGATGTTAGTGATGGTTTATTAAAATTCAGAAGAGCCTCTTTGTTTTAGTGCATTTCATGGTGCTAATGTGCTGCTGCCTAATATAAAGGGGTGATTCTGCCAAGTAAAAAAGGCAAAGTGAGCTAAATGAAAGAGAGAAGTCTTTTTGGCAGGGCAGATATCTAAAAATTCAAGACATTTAAATATTAGAGTGGAAGGCTGTTAAGCCCATCAACTGATGAATGGATACAAAATGTGGTATATCCTTACAATGGAATATTACTTGGCCATAAAAAGGAATGAAGTATTGATACATGCTGTAACATGGATGAATCTTGAAAACATAATGCTAAGGCCACATCACATATTGTATGATCCTGTTTATATGAAATGTCCAGAATAGGCAAATCTATAGAGACAGAAGGCAGATTAGTGTTTGTCAGGGGTTGGGAGTGGGGAAAATGGGGAGTGACTGCTAACAATTATGAGATTTCTTTTTGGGATGAAGAAAATGTTCTGGAATTAGTGATGATGATCACACAAGTTTGTGAATATGTTAAAAACCACCTTATTGAACGCTTTAAAATGGTGAATTATGTATTATATGAATTATATCTCAGTTTAAAAAATTAAAGATTCTAGAAAATGCTGTATGAGTTTAGTTATAGATCTTCACTCTTCAAATAAATATCCTGTCTATAAAATAAAAGAGTAACACATGCTTGTTGAACACCCAAACAGAATAAAATATTTTTTTTAAAAAGTTCTCTCCTTTCTCAACTACTCCAAATCCCTCTCCCCAGATGTGTCCACTTTTTAATAGTTTGGAGTACACTTTTTAGACCCTCTTAGAAGCATGCACTGGCACGGTGGTCAAGTGCTCAGCTGCTAACCCACCAGCCCCTCCACGGGAGAAAGATGTGGCAGTCTGCTTCCATAAAGCTTTACACTCGGAAACCCTATGGGACAGTTCTACTCTGTCCTATAGGGTTGCTATGAGTTGGAATCGACTTGGCGGCAGTGGGTTTTTAGAAGCATGCATGCACGGTCACACACAGGTTTTTTGTTTTGTTTACCGATAATAGAAAATGTTTTCATGTTTCTGCAGAGGATTCTATTTAGAGCTTCTTATCTGACCAGCATATATTCACAAATGCTTTCCAAGCTCCCTCTTTGTACAGGGCATCACTTGGCCTTGGGGAAAGATGCAAAATTGAATCAGACAGGTGCTTATGGTCTAGTAGGAGAAAGAGACCTATCCATAATTGTCACAATATGAGATACAGACATGGTAGTACCAGGAGAGTGATCCCAGGAAAATTAAACACCCAGGTGTGCAGAGCCCGGTGCTTCGACGTTGTTTATCAGCTAAAGCCACCAGGCCATCTCTTTAAGGACGAATCAGGAATCGGGCTGCAGTAGGATATTTATAGACTGAAATGCAGACATTGTGGAACTTCTATCTCATAACTGAAAGCTTTCTCCTCCAGGGAAAGGAAAAAGATTAGTCTTAAATTTCAGAGTTCCTTCTTTGATAATTTGAAATATCCTGCTAGGGCCTCAGAAAGGGACTTGTGCAGGCAGACCCAGATGTGGGCATGCTGCTGACTAAAGGCTGGCTGTCCCCTGACCCTTATGGTTATGGAGGCATTGGGAATCTCCTGTGATTCAATCAGTAGGAATAACTTGCTATATGAAGGGCTTTACGTTTCTGTATGGATTTGACATCAGCTGTCATCATGGCAAAAAGAATGAGTTCTTTTGAAATTGGAAAGCTGTTCATTTCTTTGGCAGATTTTTTGTTTCATTTAGCAGCCTTGGAGCTCATGGAATATGTCATTTGAGTTATTTAAAATCTAAACTCAAACTTGTAACTCTCAGTGATCTACAACAGCTGCAGAGCAGGAAGGAGAGGTGTGCTCCAGTTGACTCAGACAGCAGGGCTCTTGCACAGAAGGTAGAGTTGTGCCAGGGTTCACTCTCTGGGGACCATGGTCTCGGGGAACATCTAGCTCAATTGGCATGACACTACTTATAAAGATAATGCTCTACATTCTACCTTGGTGAGTAGTGTCTGGGGTCTTAAAAGCCTGTGAGCAGCCATCTAAGATACTCCACTGGTCTCATCCCTTTGGGAGCAAGGGAGAATGAAGAGAACAGGATACAGGGAAAAGATTAGTCCAAAGGACTAATTGTCCACAGCTACCAAGACCTCCACCGGACTGAGTCCAGTACAGCTAGATGGTGCCCGGCTACCACCGCTGACTGCTCTGACCACGATCACAACAGAGGGTTCTGGACAGAGCTGGGAGAAGGATGTAGAGCATAATTGTAACTCACAAAAAAAAAAAAGACCAGATTTACTGGCCTAAAGGAGACTGGAGAAATCCCGAGAGTATGGCCCCCAGACACCCTTTTAGCTCAGTGGTGAAGTTACCTTCGAGGTTCACTGTTCAGCCTGGGAGTGGACAGCCCAGTAAAACCATGAGAGTAACGAGGTACAGGAGTCCAGTGATAAGGCCCAGAAGGCAGAAGGGGAGTAGGAAGTTGATGATAGGGAACCCAAGGCTGAGTAAGGATATTGTTGATGTGTTGTGAGATTGTTAACCATTGTCATAGGGCAACATTTGTAGTAACTGTTAAATGGGAGACTATTTTGTCCTGTAAACCTTCATCTTAAGTGAGAATAACAGCACAATTAGAAGAGCGTAGTCAATGTCACTTAAATGTGTATGTAAAAAAAAATTTTTGAAATGAAAAAAAAAAATTGTGTTCTTTCATTACAGCAAACAAATTGGAGCAGTAATGTCACCCTCTAAATGGTGGGAATCTATATCTGCACTATAGAGTTTTTGTCATATAATGTTTACTAGACAGACTAGCAGTGTGTGCAGTACTTGGAGGGCTTTGTTGTAGACTTGGGGAGAAAGGAGGAGATCACTGTGTCTTTGCGCTTGTAATTTGGTTGGCGCATTGCTTTCATTTCCTGGAAAGATCCCAAAGGGACTACATAGTAGACTAGATCTCATTTGTGGTAGTTAAAGCAATTCTTCTCACAAGACTTCTTAGCCCTGTGCTCCCACTTCTTTCCCTACTGTGAGTTGTTTCATGAAGAGAGGCCCCACAGAAATTCTGCCTATTTAGTTGCCCACCCCTTTAAATACTAACATAAGCTTCCACTTACTGAGCTTTTTCCTATGTGTTGAGCTGCTTTATAGACATATCTCATTTAATCCTCATGACTGCTCTTTGGCGGGCATTGATATCCCTTTACATTGCAGATGAGAGAACTGAGGCTTGGAGAACGTAAGCAGCATTCCCACGTGGTGGTAGAGCCTGGACTCAAACCTGGGTTTGTCAGGACCAGAGCCTGGGCTCTCCCACTCTACTAGGGTGCTCCATCTCAGGTAATGACAGCATCAGCCACACAGTTGCTCAAGCCAAAAACTGAGTTGACTCCTTTCTTTCCTTCACCCTTCCCTTCCGCTCTCTCAGCCCTCTCTTCTAAATGTGTGCCAGGTCTAGGATCTCCACATCGCCACCTTAATCCAGGCCACCACCAGCCCTTGCCTGGAACACTGCTGCAGCCTCTTCAAATGGTCTTCTTGCTTTCGTTAGAGTCCATTCTCCCCACAGCAGTGGAACACTATTTTAAAAATCTAAATTTGATCGAATCACTTCCCTGTTTAAAACCCCCAGTGACTGCCCAGTTGTAGTTAGAATAAAACCTAACCTTTAACATAGCCCAGTGATTGAGCTCCTGCTGCCTCTCTCACCTCATGTCCCCTGTCTGTGTTGCAGCCAAACTGTCCTCCTTTCTGTCCCTCAGGCTCACCAAGCTCATTCCAGCCTTTGCACTGGGTCCCCTGCTCAGAGTGCTGTTCCCCTGATCTTTGCCTGACTGGCTTCTTCTCCTCATGTGGGGCTCTGCTCAGATATTGCCTCCTCAAAGAAGCCTTCTCCGATCACCCTATAAAGAAGCACTTCCTCATCCTCACCCCCAGCCTGTCCCAGTTCCTAAATTTATTCTCTTCGCAGTGCTTTCCTTTCTTACCGTCTTACTCATTGTTGTAGCCCTAGTGCCAGAACAGTGCTTAGAACAGCGTGGATGCTCAGGACATAATTGTTGAATGAAAGCAAACTTATGCTGTTCCTTTGCCTGGAGAGTTCTGGGTCCCCCCACCCACTTCTCCTGCCCCCATTCACGTATTTAACTCCAGAGTATCCTTCAGTTCTGGCTCAAAGATTACTTCCTTCGGGAAGCTTACTATAATCCCCTGTTATAATGCTTTCTACTTTTCCTTCATAGCCCTTATCACCTATTTGTGTGGTTATTTGATTAGTCTGCCTCCCCGCACCAGACTGTCATCTCCATGAGGACAGAGGGTGGTTTGCTCACTGCTTTACTCCCAGTGCCCAGCACGTCCATTTGTTGAGTAGATGGATGGACAGAGCAATGAATCACTATGCTTCTCACAACTTGGGCCACACTTGGAATGTATGTGCCCCAAATGAATAAGCAAGGAGTTGCCATAGTATTCATGATTCCCCTTCAGTAATTTGATCAGCTTGTTAATGAAGATAGACTATGGAAATACGGAAAGTCTTGGGAATCTCCTGGACCAGCACAGGTAACCCCACTTCTGCTGCCTTGATTGTTGCTTCAGTGCTGCCTTTTATGTTTCACTTCTTACTACTTATATCCACTCTTTTGACATTTGCCACCAGTAAGCATACAGCCCAGGAACACCCTTAGTCTACTTTACCAACCTCTGCTTTTTATCATGATTTCAAAAAAATACATTTCCTGAGCATATTCAGTAGCCTTCCCCCACTGATCTTCTACTTTTTCCAGTCTCTCCAACAGCTAAATCATGAAATCTGATTGAATAAACAAGAACTGAGACAACATGAACCATATTCTTGCCTTCAGGCCTTCACGAGTTTTCCATCTTCCTGAAACCTTATTGTCCACACCAACGCCAGTCTGGCTAAAACTCTCACTTATCCTTCAGGCCCCAAATTAGAAGTCCCTTCTTCTGGGAAGCCTTCCCTGCCACATTTTCCCATCCTATTCTCTATGTTCCCTAAAATATTACAGTTGCCCATTTATTTGTCTTCTCCCCACTAGACTCCCTGATGGCAGGGACCGGGTCTGTCTTGTTCCCTATCCTGTCTCTGGTGCCTGGCATATAATAGGTGCTCAGTAACTGTGAATGAATTAAAATGCCAGATATGCTTGAATCCAAGAAGAAACTACAAAATTACTATTATGTGTTCTGGATTATAGGCAGAAGTCTATAATAAGTCCCATTACAACAACCACAGCAAAATCTCCTTGAGAAAAGTCACTTCCTAGCTTCTGAATATGATCACTATTTCAGAATACATCACTGAGTAGGACCACAGGGTAGTGGGAAAGCTGAGGCATGGAGACCTGGGCTTTAGCTCCAACTTTGCTGCGATGGCCAAATAATCTAGCTTTTCTGAGCCACAGCAGCCTCACCTGCTGAATGAGGAAATAGTCACAGGACTCTTTAAAGGATCAAATGTGACAAAGCATGTGAAACATTAAAGCGGCACAGGATACATATAAGGGGCGTCAGTCATGATAATTCCAGTGCAACAATAGAATTGAGGCAGCTCTTCAGAAATTTTTACAGATTTGACCTAGAGATATTGTTTATGCCTGGGAGCTGGGAGTTTTACCAGAAAGGAAACCAAGTGGATATGCAGGATAAAAGGGATTGGTTGGTGCTGGGGATGAGGGGAAGGAGCAAGGAATGGCACTCTGGAGAAAAGATGCCAGGTGGAGGGGAGTTTCTGAATGTATTTGTGACCGTTTTAGCATATACCAGTGGAGCAACTTAAGATAATCCCTATATCAGGAGGGACAGCAGATGGCCTGTAGTGTGAATGCCTCTGCCAAGTGCCAGGACATCAACTGAAGATGTTACCAAACAAACAAACAAAAACTAAACTAAACACACAAAAAGACAAAAAAATACACATTTAGGCTTTAAGACTATTCTGCTTACATTCATTTAAACCACTTAATTCTTGGCCAGAATACTTGGATGCTATTATACAGGTATAACCTCAGTGTATGAAGAAAGCCTTGTGATCACTGCATTACCTTAAGGTGATCATTAGTAGGACAATGATTTTGCAGTGAGAAATAATACGGTCTCATAACCAAGCAAGCATTTCAAATTGAGACATTTTAAACTCTGGCTTCTTTGCCTGATGGAAAAAAAAAAAAATCCCTATAAACTTAAAACTATGTTTAGAAAGCAATATTTCTTTGAAAGCAATGTTTCTAAACTCTAGTTATCTTTTTTAACGATTGCTGATATTTTGGGGAGAGGAGATTAGTGAGAAAGGGAACCCACCAAGCCTAAGCGTCAACAAAACAAATTTAAAAAATCGTGAATTAGTTAATAGCATCGAATTCCTGATTACTGGCCCAATGGTGGATTTGGGGATCAGGCTGTTAAGCTCTGTGATTCTGAATCTCCTGGTCCTTTGTAGATGTGGACAGCAAGTCCATTATGTCAAGTCAGCTAACTGAAGTTAAAAGCTTTGTTGAAAATCTTTCAGTGATAGAAACAGAATTTGAATTGTTGCGCTAAATGTTTTTCATCTATTGCTAAGTCTACCAGGGTTGATGATAACATCTCACATCTTCTTAATAGAAAAAACTTGAGTCTCCACCCCCATCCACCAACCCCTTCCTGGAAGATGAACCAGCACCAGAGATGGAGGAATTGACGATGGAGAAAGGAGATTTAGACCAAGTAAGTCTGGTTTTGCATTACCGTGTGTAACCTACCAAATGTTTGTTTGAGAAAATGGGGCAGCTTTCTCCAAATATGATCCTTTGGATATTGACCACGTTCAGAGATTACAACTTTGGTGGTCTTTCTAGAATGACTTTTCTGAAAGTGCATTTAGAAAAGTGAGTGGAAGAGCAATTCTCTTGCCCCACCCCTCTGCTCCTGAAAAGCCTAACCCCACCAGATTTAGCAGCATGCACAAGCTTAATTAGCCCACCTGGTGGTGCCTGCAGAGTTCTGCTCTGCCTCATTCATCATCTCCTGACCTTGCCAGTTTAGCTTTCGGTTGCACTCTCATCTGGGCTGGTGATGATGGGAAAGGCGGAAAGCTCCTCAGTGAAGTTAGCAGCACTGCACGTTCAGAGAGGCCTCTGCTCAGTTGTAAGCTGATCACTTTGGGTCTGGAAGCCATTGGGCAGGCCTGGAAATACTAAGGTGACCAATGGCATATTTGGGGAGCTCCTTTTCAGAGCACACTAGCACTTTAATTTCCTTCTAATTTTTCTGTCCAACTCTAAATTTCCTCTCCCTTTATCCTACAGAATGGTGTTTTTGTTTCACTGCCATTTTATGACGAGAGAGGTTAGAGCAGTAAATGAGAACTTTTCCTTCTGGATTAGTGATCCTTCTTTTTAATTTTCCATACTTGGATGCTAGAAGATTATTTTATGGTATTGTTTGCTCCAGATACAACTGAAAAGGAGACTGTCTAGGAAGACCAGCTTTGGGAAACCCATAGTCACACACTTTGCAGCTAACCCTGTGCTTCTAGCACGGTGGGGTAGTTGTGCAATCCTGGCATAGCTATGAGGGCAGATTTTCCAGGAGCAGTTCTTAAGTGATACAGTAAAATGTATCTGGTTCACTGATTAAATAATTGTAATAATATGGGTAGCTCACATTTTTTTAGGGTGCCAGCACATACTATTAAGTGGTTAATAAATAAATAATATTAAGTGGTTAATAAATAATAATTAAGTGGTTAGAAACCCCACAGGTGGGAAAAGGAAGTGGTACCTGTATGTACCAGCAGGGATGAAAGGGTTAAAAATTTTTTACATGCCTTAATTCATTTTTACAATGTCTCCCTCTGATTTTATAGGTAAGAAACTGCAGCTCGTAGAGGTTAAGTGATTTGCCCAGGGTTACACGGTTTATAAAGGGAGGAGGTAGGACTGGAAGCCAGGTGTCGAAGTCATAAACTAGAATTCCTTTCCCATTGCTCTTTTTTATTACACCTTGATATCTCACTAAAGAGTGGAGGGTATAGAAATGAATCCCATGAATAAAACTAAGTGAACAAAACTGAGGGGCTATCTTGAGGTTGTATCCTGGAGATCTGTAGGATTTCACATAATTTGTTTAAAGCTATCAAATTATTGGCTAGCACAGAGAAGACAAGATTTCTTGTAACTACAGAAATGCGCGCCTCATATTTTGGGAGGGGAGATTGGGATGAAGGCGGAGTCTGGACGTCAATCTCATTCCTTTGGTCTGTCCCCCACCCACACCAGGTCACCTGTGTCCTGTGAGCATACTTGGTGTGGTAGTGTCGTTTGTAGGTCCCTCATGCCTCCCTTTTGCTAGTGGCTGCCATTGTCACATCTAGAGTTGTGCAGTTGATCACTCAGGTGCTTTTAGTGCTGTCACAAAAAGTGATCCTTTCAGTAGTCATCCTGGATGTTATTAAACCAGATTATGATGGAGAGTTGCCCTTTACCTATGAAATCAGTTTGGCCAGATAAAATAGGATTTTTCTTTCTCACAGAACTTTTTGCTCCTTATAGAAGCTTGAGGATACTGTTGTAAGAACCGAGACCTTCTCGTTCTAAGTACACAGAACACTGATATCTCACAAATGCATGGGTAAAACAGTCATGTAGTAGGGAAAACTCTGGACTCTGGTCTGCCATTAACTGACCGTGTGACCTTAGAGAGGTTGTTTACTCTGTCTAGAGTTCCCTCGTTTCTTTATCTGTAAAGATGGCCTAATGGTTTTCAAACTGTATTCCTGGGTGCCCCATCAAATGTCACTGTGGGGAGTTAGGAGGAGACCATCGGCCAGGGTCCCTCCAAACAGAGCTGTTCCATTTTGAGTACTTTGTATAGTGGACTTTTAGGTAAAATTTCTTTTGAACCAGGGGTTTCAGGTCTGTTTTTAAAAAAGACTAAAATCCCCGGGACTAGATGATCCATCCACAAGTTCCATGGGCTGTTACTCATAAGTAATAAAACTTGTACACCAGTGACTAATACCTCCTCGTATGCCATCATTGGCCTCCCACGGCCTTACCAGCAGTTGTCTTGCTTGCGGCTGATTAGGTGGCAGCTCCAGGATCTCCTTCTTCCCAGCAGCTTAATGGCTTGTGGAGTTGGGAGCAGGAACCCTGAGGGGTTCTGGGAGGGACTCCTTAGGATGCTAGTGGTGAACCCAGCTAGATGTGGTCAGGGCATTTGCCCCTGGGTCACCCAACCCATTGCATTGCTCACAATGCACAAGGTACAAGTTGCTCGCTACTGCAGTTTAGGGCTGGCTAGTGAGAAGGGAGAGTGAGCTTGAAAAGAAGTATTTAGTTGGTGAGAGGGCTCGGACAGTTTCCTAGACATTCCCAGTGATGAAAAATGGCATCTGAAAGGGGAATGAGGGTGCTCAAAGTATCAAAGAAAGACAGCGAAGAAATAAGGAATTTCTGGTTTAAAAATGTACCCTTCTGGTGATCCGAGTAGTTAGATTTAATCTGTTTACATTGGATAGTAATAAAAGGAAATGGGACCAGCTGCAGACCTCCTTACTGTGACAACAGTAACCTTTTATTATTCCATCAAACTCCAGGAGGAAATAGCTTAAACATCTGCAGCTTTTGGACAGAATTCACACACTCAGAAATCCAGGCCAAATGCTACTGCTAAATGACTTAGTATATTCTTTAAGCTGAGAATCAACACTTTGGGGAGCTGGACTGTGCAAACGGAGACACCAGTTTGAGCTAAAATTCCAGCATCTATTATCTGAACATGAGCACATTCATAAAGCAGCTTTAGGCAGCAGGCAACCCGGCGCGGGGCGGGGTAGGGGGGAGTAAGAGAAAGAAAACTTCAGGAAATCCCTCTTGCTTGCAACTTCCCTAAAAGTGCTGCAAGGGGCCTTAGGAGCTGTGGTGACAAGATCCAGTGGTCTCTCCTCACTGCAGAAGAGAAGACATAGCAGGCAGAGGCAGGGCGGAATGCAGTCACTGTCCGAATGCCAGATTCAGTGTGTTCCATGGGGCCTCATCATGCCCAGGACCTGTGGAAGACTGATCAAGATGAGTGTGTTGGAATATCACATACCCGTTTTTGTTTTAATCACTTAGAATTTTTATTTTACACTTATTTAATGAGTCCTTCAGACTTAGACATAGATTTTTATCATATATCACTCTTGTACATACATAAAAAGGAAAACATAAGTAAAATAAATAGGTTAAGATATCCATAAAACTTCCCCTTCAGAGTCCAACTCTTCTATACTACTTTCCTTTAACTTTATTTTGAAACAATTGTAGACTCACGAGAAGTAACAAAAATAGTACAGAGAGGTCCTGTGTACCCATCTCCCAGCTTCCTCCAGTGGTGACATCTAGCATAACTATAGTGCATTATCAAAACCACAGAATTGACTCAAACTGCTTTTTCACTCGGGCATGGGTATCTGTGTTTCCCCACACAGTATCATCCTCCTTGCACAGATGTTGGGCAGGCAGCATTTCTTAAAGAGTGCTCCACTGCTATCTCTGGGATTTTCTGCCAGGCCTTGGACACCCACTCCCCAAGTTTTTTGTTATTTTCTACTTTTTTTTTTAAGTACTTGCAAACTTAGAGAAAACGTGTAACAATATTGCAAGGAACTCCCAAGTACCTCTCACCTGGATTCACCATTTGTTAACATTTTGCTACATTTACATTTATTTTATCATTCCCTCCCCACTTCTCTTTCTCTGTCCTTGTCTCTTTCTGTCTCTCAGAATGATTTGTACGTTGCAGGCATCATGTCTTTATTTCTGACTATTTCGGGATGTATTTCCTAAGAAGGACATTCACTTGTATTACCACGGTGCAGTCATTGAAATCAGGAACGTTAACATTGATACAATACTACTATCTAATCTACAGACCGTATTTAAACTCCATCATATTGCCATTTTAAAGTGATAAATTAAAACATATTGTCAAGAGTTGGAAAAGAGCACATAAATTAGTAAGTAAATAAAGCCTAATACAAAATATTCATGTTGATTTAAGACATCACATTCTATATTATGTAAACTCCCATTTATAATTATAAGAAGTTATCCTACAGAAGTGTGAATATTTTTCTTCAAATGAAGAGAAAAAAAATTTTTTTAAGAGAATGCATATAATACTTATGATTATTTTTAATGATGTTTGTAATTTTAATTAATAAAACAATGTCTGGGTATAGTGGCCATATTTTTGAAATCTAAAATCAAGATATCTAGACTTAGACATAGTTAGAGAAATTAAATCACATTTGGCTATTCATTTAACCAATCACTTTACTGCAAACTGTAGAATAACAAGAAACAGAGGCAAACTTAGAAAATCTAGGACAAATAGGTTGCCAGACTATTGAGGCCCCACACTCATAACCATAATATACTCCATTTTGGATCTGCCACATTAAGCTAATGGAAGGCCCAAAAAACTCCCAGTGCATTTGTGACTTAAGTTGAACTTTGGATGCAGCCAGTTCAAACTCGGTGAGCTGGTGTTGGGAGTCCCTGAGGCTCTCTGTAGTCTCAGCCTGAAGCCTGATTCCTACAGTGGCTTCCAGGTGACAAGAGAAAACAGATAGCCCAGATTTTAGTTACAGGTATTCTTAGGAAGGACCAGAGTTTCTGGAAACTTTGCCAAAACTTAGGGAACTCTTAGAAGGTATAAAAGGGAAGAGAGCTGAGTACAAAATTGGATGGTGTATGTCTAAGGCTGACTTTAATTTTTGGTGATCATCACCAGTTCGTGCATGTTTTTAACCATGGCAGTAATTTATTAAAAAATAACTAGAAAAAAGGTAATTATTATTTCTGCCTGTCATTGGAGGGCTTAGCTTTTGCCGAATATATTATAAAATATGAGCAGTTCATTTCAAAAAGTGAATGTGAGTGCCAGTTTATACCCAAATTATACTCTGTCATCAACCCCGGTGAGGTGGCTTTGGCCCAGGGTCCTTTAGCTGACATTTGATGATAGATAGAATTGAGATTTTTAGGAATAGGAAGTAATATGCAGGAAGATTCTTGTTTATTTTTTAGATGTTTAAAAAGGAATTAGTGAATTTAACTAGCAGAACACTTCCTTTCTAGAGGACCTGTAAATCAGTGATTTCCATGTATCAGTCTGGGGACCAGTGCTGGTCCAGTTTTTCATTAATCTAAGGCAAAATGCAAAAAATGACAATACAGTACATCTACCTATCAATATGTATATATTTGGTATAAGGTTACCAACTGTCCTTTCTTAATAAGGACTGGCATTATGCTGCTATTTTATCCTTACAGATTTTTTTGGATATAAAAATACTCTTTTTTTAGGAACTTGTGATGAGAACAGAAAGTAGCGAAATAAAAAGTTAGCAACGCTATGTTGGTCCCCCACCCTTCTTTTTCTTACGTCTATTTGTCAATGAAATCCAAAAGTCTAGGAAGCACTACAGGAAAGCAATGATGTAATAGAAAGAGTTCTAGTTTAGGGAATGGAGAACTTAACCGTGTACCTTTTAACTTAACCATGGCTGTTAGAACCGTCTAATCTTCCATTTCTTTAGGTATAAAATAGTAGTAATAAGGATACCTACATTAAGGGCTATTGTGACGAGTAGACAAGATGTTATTTGGTATCAAAGTGCTTTGCCCATAGGAACAATCAGTAAATGGAGGCTTTCAAAATTAGGTTATGTGAAAGCACTTTAGAAATTCTAAAGTGATGTACAAATACAAGGTGCTATTGTTAGCCAGGATTTAAATTTTATTTTATTTTTTTTATTGTACTTCAGGTGAAGGCTTACAGAACAAATAGTTTCTCATGAAACAGTAGTACACATATTGTTTTATGACATTGGTTAACAACCCCACAACATGTCAACCCTCTCCCTTCTCGACCTTTTTTTTTTTTTGGTGAAAATATACATAACCAAAGATATACCATTTAAAAAATTTCTACATGCACAGTTCATTGACATCGACTATGCTCTTCCAGTTGTGCTGCTATTCTCACTTCAGATGAAGGCTTGCAGAACAAAATAGTTTCTCATTTAACAGTTAGTACACATGTTGCCCTATGACAATGGTTAACAACCTTACAAACACATCAACACTATCCTTACTCAACCTTGGGTTCCCTATCACCAGCTTTCCCGTCCCCTTCTGCCTTCTGGCCCTTGTCCCTGGACTGCTGTGCCTCATTAGTCCCATTTGGTTTCATGGGGCTGTCCACTCCCCGGCTGAACGGTGAACCTTGGAAATGACTTCACCACTGAGCTAAAAGGGTGTCTGGGGGCCATACTCTCGGGGTTTCTCCAGTCTCCTTTAGGCCAGTAAATCTGGTCTTTTGTTTTGTGAGTTAGAATTTTGTTCTACATCCTTCTCCAGCTCTGTCCAGAACCCTCTGTTGTGATCCTGGTCAGAGCAGTCAGTGGTGGTAGCCAGGCACCATCTAGCTGTGCTGGACTCAGTGTGGTGGAGGCCTTGGTAGCTGGGGATTAAAATTTTTAAAACATCAGTCAGATGATGAATAGCTTCCAAATTGAAAACCCGTGTTTTATCAAAGTAGCAGCAAACCTTTCACCATACCCAGCAAGTCAACGATGCTAACAAAACTGGCTGATTGTTCACAGCCTGGGGTGAATCATCATACAGGGCATGTTCCCAGCTTGACATTGAGTGTTCTCTTATCTGTACATTTCTAGTGAACTTTGAAGGGATGTTTTCTTTGAAACTGCTTGAAAATTTGCAAAGATTGCTTAAGTATACGGTTTCTTTCTTTCTGGTTTTTCTTTACAGCCAAAGAAGCCTAAAGCCCCAGACAACCCATTTCATGGCATTGTTTCCAAGTGTTTTGAGCCTCATCTCTATGTGTATATCGAGTCCCAGGACAAGTGAGTGATGAACGTTTTCCTGTTTTCTGCCTGCATTTCTCCCCCTCTGGTCATGGTTGGGCCTCATGAGGGCATAGTTCCTTCCAGAGGCTGAGGGAGGGACTTGGCATACCTGCGACCCTCCCTGGAAACCTGCTAAGGATATTTTTATATGTTTTGACTGTTATCATTTAGTGTGTCTATAAATCACAGAAGCCTGAGGTTGTCTCTAATGAGGTCCCAAATGGATCCCAAAACCGCTTCCCATGTGGGTGCTTGTATAGCTGCATATTGTCAGTCCATATGGCTTTACAATGTCAGGCATCGGAGAATATAGGAAGAAAGCTTAATCTCTAATGCATGTATTTGCAAATATAATTTTTTTAACTTTTCATTTTGAAATCATTTAGCTTTACAAAAACAGTACCAAAAATTCTCATATAGCTTTCTCTAGAGAATGTTAACTTCTCATATAACCACAGTTATCAAAATCAGGAAGGTACTGTTATCCCATTATTGTCCTTTTTCTAGTCCAGGATCCAATCATGCCTTTAGTTGTCATGTCCCTTTTAATCTTGAATAATTCCTCATCTTTTCTTTGTCTTTCATGACCTTGACACTTTTAAAGACTAGCTATTTTTACAATGCCCTCAATTACGGTTTGTGAGGTTTCTGCCTGATTAAATTCAGTTTATGCATTTTGAGGGGCAAGAGTCCCATACAAGTTTGGTTGTGTCCTTCTCAGTACATCATATAAGGAGGCACATCATGTTGATTTGTCCCATTATTGGTGATATTAGCTTTGATCACTCTAGTGAAGGTGGAGTTGGCCAGATTTCTCCTCTGTCAAGTCACTTTTTTTCTCTTTGTAATTAATAAGTATCTTATGGGTGGATACTTTGAGACTGTGTAAATATTGTTTCTCATCGCACTTTTACCCACTCACTTTAGCATCCCTTAATGACTCCTGCCTAAAACCGTTACTACTGTGGTGTCTGCCAAATTTTGTCTGTTTTCATCACTACTTCTACATTGATTAATTGGAATTCTGCTGTAAGGAGGAGCTTTCCCTTCTCCCCCCATTTATTTATTTATTTGCTTCTTTCTTTATGTCAGTGTAGACTTATGGATTCTTATTTTATTTTATGGATTATAATCCATTTAATATATGTGCTTTTCACAAACTCAAAGGCTCCAGAAAACTTATACAGGGCAGCCCACTGCAGCAGTTCCTTCACAGCCAGGAGAGTGTGTTCATGTTCTAAGACCCATTGCTGTTGGGAGGTCGTATTAGCATAGCAGGAAGACCTCTCCTCATCCCCGCATCCTTGACCAGAGCCAGAGTACCTGGTAAAGGCCCTTGCATGCTGGAAGGCAGACTTGGAAAGGTTGGGTTTCTGAGGCAGGCAGAGTTGACTGGTGTGGGCTCCGAGACATCTCTTAGCCTAAAGAACAGACTTAGGGGGACAGAAAGTGGCTCCCAAAGGGAAAATAGCAGCTGTGGGAAGGGTCTTTTTTTATTTTTTCCCATGCAAAAATTTATACATACACTGTTATGTGACTCTAATTGCTCTCCCCATGACAGCACACTCCTCCTTTCCATCCCTGATTCCCCATGTCCATTCAACCAGTTCCTAACCCTCTCTGCCTTCC
>NW_004443976.1:18693314-18695847 GCF_000243295.1 Trichechus manatus latirostris | reverse complement strand
TGATTTTGTGCAAATTAGTACCTTTGCTGTAGCTCTGACTCAGAAATCTGCAAAGGAGGAAAATCGTAGACCATTCACAGGCTCCCAGATGACAGAGACCCAGCACAGTGTAGTGGAAAGAGCATGGGCCTGGACGCCAGACAGACCTGGATTTGAATCAGCTCTGCCACTTCCTGGCCTGGGATCTCACGCATGTTTCTGAGCCTCTCTGAGTTTGTTTTGTCTTCTCTGAAATGAAGTGAATAATGCCCATCTCACAGGGTTTGTGGTGAGGATGAAATGAGGTGACAGAGAAGCACTCAGCACACAGTAAATAGTGCTCAGCCTGCCCTCGTCTTCGTCTCGTTCAGTTCTCTTACGGGGTTGGGTGGCGTTGTCAGTGCCGCCAGTTTCCGGATGAGCCTTGGTTGGTGTCCCACCCTGTCATCTCCCCAGCCTCCCCCGTGCCAGGGCAAGTTCTGGCAACACGTGACCCAGCCAAAAGCCCAAGCAGCAGTAGGAGGACTGCAGAGCCAGTAGGCCAGGAGGAGGCAGGAAGTGGGGATGTCCCTGCAGCCACCTCTTCAGCAAGTTGGGTTTAAATCGTCCTTCCATGCCTTACGTGGCTTTCTCAGTTTTTATTTACGTTCAAGGAAGAAGTTAATAACTCAGTCTTTCTTTGTCTTTCATGAGCTTGAAATTTTTGAAGAATATAAGCCAGTTACTTTGTTTCCACAGTTTGGGTTTGTCTGGTGTTTGCTCGTATTTATGACTTAGGCAGAAAGTGGTGCTGCGTTTTTGCCTGAATCATTTATTGCTAAGATGGTTGCCAAATGGTGATTTTTCTGATTTCATCCTTCTTTCCCCTACATTTGTTAATTGGCACTCTAAGAAAAAGCTTTCTCTTCTTTTCCTGTTCATTTCAGCAGGGACTCATGGATTCAAGCATACCTATTTTATTCAATGGGTTATAATCATTATTATCCTTTTTTTTTTCTTTTTACTTTATGTTGGAATAAACTTAGACCTAAAGAAAAGTTTCAAAAATAGTACAGAATTTCCATATTCCCTTAACCTAGCTTCCCTTAACCTAGCTTCCCTTAATGTTAACATCTTACAGGATAGTAGTACAATGGTCAAAACCTCAAAAATTAACAGTGGTACAATATTATTTCCTAAACTGTAGGTCTTATTTGAATTTCATCAGGTTTTCCACTATTATGCTTTTTCTCTTCCAGGATCCATCATTTTAATTTATTTTAATGCTCAAATTCTCCCTCATTTGTACAGTGGGAGCTCCTTCAAGCAGGCTCTTTATCCTTTCTGCATCTCCCTATCATCCTTTGAGCACTTCCTTCCTTTCTAGCACAACAAAATACACCAGGCTTATCTTGTACTTTCCTACTCCAAGCCTGGAGTCATTCATTTTTCCAGGGAGCCCTTGTTCCGTTTGATGGAGAATGATATTTACAAACCAGCTTCTGGGCATTAGGTATGCTCATTGCTACTCGAGTATCACTGCTTCTATGTCCTCTCAACTGAAATATATGTATGTATATTCATGCACATATATACATATACACACACATCTATACCTATTTTTATATCTATTTATATACTATTAAAACCCATGAGTTTACACTGATACCTCAAATTCTAATCCAACACTGCAGGGTTTCCTTTAGCCTCCTCCATTCCATGTTTGTAACTACCATCTACAACAGTGAGAAACTTGACTCCCATTATCCTCAGTATATTTATTTACCTGTTTGCTTCATTTACCTGTATGTAACCAGTCTCCCCTTTGTGCTGGAGCCAAACTTCAGCTCTCTGATCCCACTAAGCACACCAGAGCCAAATCCTTGGCTCCAGTCAAAGGGAAGGGGAAGAGGTGCAAATTAGTTTGAGTACCCTCAACCAACAAGTCCTGTAACTTTCTGGAGATCATAAGCTGCTCTGTGCATGTTCACTTCCCTTGCCAACTTTTTCTGACTTCCATCTTCCTTTCCCAGTGCCATCATTACTTTCCTTTTCAACTAGAATATTGTTTGTACGAATGCTGACTGTAAATCCGCCAGGAGAAACTGCCTTGTTCAACTCGGGTAACAGTACCCGTACATGGATAAGCTTGGTCTGCAAGGTGACTTTTTTTTCTCCCTCCCTTGTTTTAATCTTTCCTACTACTGATCCTGCTCTGCAATAGTCTTTACTCCCAGGACATTTTATTTATCAGTGGAACTCTCCACAGTATTTCATGTGATGCCCTAAAATGCTTATACAATTCTTGGGCTCAAAGCTCAAGCTGCAGGGAAGAGGGTTAAAGAAACCATCCGTATCTATGACATATTTCTTTAAGGTGGAGGGAAAATGAATAACAGCAGTAATCATAATGTTTCAAATCAAAGTGTGCTATAATGGGTAGAGCTTGGGCTTTTGGATCTAGACTGAAGTTTAAATTCAACTCCAATAAGTTCCGTGACCTTGGGCAAGTTATTTTAATTTTTTCTCAGCTTCAGTTTCTTCATCTATAAAATAGGGATAATAATGTTTTCTA
>NW_004443976.1:18687584-18692345 GCF_000243295.1 Trichechus manatus latirostris | reverse complement strand
GGGAAGGTGAGTCTGACTGGTTTATTCCTCATCTGCACCAGAGAACAGTATCAAAAGTAACCTGGTAGACATTTTCCAAAACATGGAAGCTCTTTGGAGTTTTCTTTTTTAAAGTCAAGATTTTCTTTATGTTCTGTGATCATGACTAGTTTATGATCTTACTCATCGAGTTGGCTCTGAAATAGGAAGTCAGTGAGTAAGTATTCTGACTCCAGCTTCTAAGGGAATAGATGAGTGATTAAAATAAAAACACTTCAGAGCTCTGGCCTCTGTTTTAGTTGGCACTGTAGATTTGGAGGATAGACTCTCTCATGCAGGAGACTCGAGTGGAATCTTTTGCCTTCTGTTACATGCTCTCCTCCACCACGCCAGCCCTTGCCCCATTCTCCCCTGCCCACTCCTCCATCTCCATCCCCTAGGAGCAGAATGTGGAGGTTGATCAGCTAAGTATGTATTAGGCACAGGCATGGGGAGTAGGCTCACACATAAGCATGAGGGGTGGGCCTGAGGGGAGCAGAAGTAGCATAACATTACTCTTCGAGAGCTTATGGTAACATACATGGAACAGGAAAGAAGATTCTGCTACTGCAACTTTCACCTTTTGTACCAACTTCAGTTTATTAGAGGTGACTGGCTGGAGTCCTATCTCAAGAAAAATTCTAAAATTACACCAAAAACCCATTGCCGTTGAGTTGATTCTGACTCATAGCGACACCAAAGATCATCATTGTTTAGTATTGCCTGCCGTGCAGGCTCAGAATGAGAGAATGTCGGCAGGTTTCTTGAATATTTGACGTTTACACTGCATAGGAAAGTGCAAAAGTATAAAGTGTCAGTGTGTTAGATGACCAGCATTCACAGTGAGAGAGAGGACTGGTGTAATAGGAGTTGTTCAGGTGAAACCTGAGCTGAGTTTGCAGATGAGCAGAGAGGTGGAGGGAGAACATCTTGGCGGGGGTGGGGGAGGGCACACAGACAGGGGACAGATGGAGTTGAGAGGTGAGCCTGGCTGGAGCCTGGGATCACTGTGGAGGAGAGGTGGGAGAGCAAAGGGAAAGATGAGGGAGATGAGGTGGTGAAGAGGGGGAGTGGTGGCTGGGAGCTTTCCGAGATCAGCTAATGAATTCCTTCCTGCTTCCTGTCTGTCACTGCAGACAAAGCACCTAGAGTAGGCCTGAAGTTCTTAGGGCAGAGTTGCCACATCTGGATATAATCAACCTTCAATAACAAAAGCTCTTGAGTAAAATGTCAATTTACTCCTCATCCTGCTAATTGATGCTGTGTGTGGTTCCTGTCTTTTTCTTCCTATTATATAAATACATTCTAAAAGCACAGCTGGATTTCTGTAGCCTTAGACAGCAACCTCAAAAGATGTAAAACGTCAAGAGTGGTGGAGACCCCTCCCATTTTTCATACAGCGTAACTGTTCAGACAACAGTTAATACAGCCCTGCTAGATTCCAATTAGCGATAACTCAATATGACTGAGGCAAATTTCATGGTGTTTGAATGGGAAATGGGAGGAAAATTATGGCCATCATCACCACTGTGAACTGGGGCAAGCTGGGAGCTGCTCATACCCTCTTTTCCCAAGATTTTTTACACCTTTGAAAACACTAAGAAGAAACTCCATTAAAGCAAAAGGGAAGTGTTAAGACTATTGTTTTACAGTTTTTCTTTATCTAGGCATCTGTCTGGTGAACAAATTTAGGTTCTTGATATCTGAGTATTTGCTGACATGATAAGCTTTTTGTGTTTTAGGAAGTAGTTTGGTAGAGTGGTGAAGAGCATGAGGTTTGGAGCTAGGCTGCTTGGTTTTGAATCCTGGCTCCCCCACTTTCTTGCTATATGACCTGGGGCAAGGTACTTAGCTTTTCTGGACCTTGCTTTTTGTAAATGAAGGTAGTAATAGAACTTACTTCATGAAGGTCAAATGAAGTTCAATGAGATCATGCTTACGAAGCATTGACACATTGCCTGGTACATTATAAATGTTCAGAAAATGATTACTGTCATTATTATTTAGGGTTTTCATTTGTGGCAAGGAAAAATGGTACTCATGTGGTGGGAGGACCAATGTACTTATACTTACTTAGATAGTAGATTCGAGGCTCAGCTCTGCCATTGAATTGTGTGACAGACTTTCTAGGCTTTAATTTTCTCATCTATTAAAAGGGCCAGTAATACCCTGTCTCCCTCCCTCACAGGGGCCTGGGATCAAATGTGGTTGTGTAATGCTTTGAAATGTATAAGGCAGCACACAAATGTCAAGTTTTATTGCTGCTGCTATCGTAGGAGGGGTAGTGGGGGGTAATAATGATAATATTGATAACAGTGGGTCCAGTTTTAAATTTAAAGAAGCATTAGGAATGATTACTCATGGCAGTAATTTGTGTACATTGCAAACAAGCACATTTGCTTTGTATTCCTTGAAGTAAAATAACGTTTTATGTTTTCTTCCTCCTAGAAACCTTGGTGAGCTGATAGATCGGTTTGTGGGTGATTTCAAAGTCCAGGGGCTCCCGAAGCCCAACACTGATGAAGGGGGTGCTGTGCTTCCCAGCTGTGCTGACCTCTTTGTCTACTACAAGAAGTGCATGGTGCAGTGCTCTCAGCTCAGCACTGGAGAGCCCATGATCGCGCTGACCACCATTTTCCAGAAGTACCTCCGGGAATATGCCTGGAAAATCCTCTCTGGCAACCTGCCCAAGTGAGTCCTGTGCTTCATGGTCTGAGTGGTGAAGTGAGATTCTAAATAGACCTAAATATGGGAATCTTTAAGGAAATCCGCCGTGAAGTGTTTACTGGACTGCTAAGAGTATCAAGGAGGAAAACACCCTGATTGAGTTCCCAAGAGTCTGAAGCTATTTCCTCTCTAATGGGATTCTACAGCTGATCAGGACCATTAGAGGAAATGCCCACGCTGGCTGCCAGTGTAGGCCAAATCTTAGGACAGGCGGCTCAAGAGAGTCAGTCTTATTATATATGTATTTAATTTATGTAGATTCAACTATAGGTACTTGGCAAAAAAACAGTAGGGGCTAATGGAAATAACTATTAAATAGCATGGACCATTTCATTCAAGCCCCATTCAATGAGAGTATGCCCTGGAGTGCTAGCTAGATGGGAGGTATGAAGATGCTTTTCCCTCAGTCTGCTTAGGTTCCAAAGTCTCTCTGATGGTGTATGTATCTTGCTATGCTGGGTAGGCTCTGTGTTGAAAGATGTGGTGGGATTTGGGGAGAGGGGGGTTGCACAGCACAGCTTCTGATTATAGTGACTACTGTATTATTCTGGGGCATTAGAGTATTGTTATATCAATTATTACTTGAAATAAGTGGATCATTTGACTAGTGTTTTATAGACATTTTGGTTATATAGCAATTTTGATTGTAATAGAATATGATCTGATACAATATTTCCTAATTTAGTATTTACAAATCATCCCTATGGCTCAATTCAACAATTCTGGAATTCGTTTCTTTCATTGTCACTAAAATGTGTCACATATTGGAGTTTTACATTATTTGGAAGGAAAGAAAATAAAATCCTTATGCTCTGCAAGAGATTTGAAGTGACAGATATGTTTTACTAATGAGAGCTTCTTTGAATTTGATAAAATTAATTAAAAAATTTTAGTAATCTTAATTCTGCTTATCAAAACAATACAAGTTCATTATAGCTTAGAAAACAGAGAGAAGCCCAAAGAAGAAAATAAAAATCACCTATAATCTCATCACCCAGAGATAACGTCTTTAATCTCTGGGTGTATGCTGTTCATTCATTACTTATATATATAATGTGTGTTATGTGTGTGCTTTTGTTTCTTTGTTTAACAGAATTGGGACTGTACTGCTCATAGCTTTATACCCTGCTGCTTTCACTTAGCATCATCCCTTGAGCATTTTCCTATGTGTATTAGTCAGTCTCCCAGCAGGAAATAAATGGCATATTCAGCTGGGATTTTGTTAGTAAAGAGATTTTTCACAAAACTGTAGGCAGGGTAGAAGGAACCATCAGAGGATTCTGAAGCATCCAAATACTGGTGGGTAATTGTTACTACCTTAGAACTCAGTTGAGAGCTGGGGCTATGGAAGAGGTGTTGCTTAACAGAAACTGTAATCACAGAGCACAGTCCCTGCCAGGACCACACTGAAGCAGAGAGGGGGCAGGAGGACTGCTTATTACTCAGATTTATCTTTCCTCTACCTCTCTGACTTCCTTCACTGTCTCCCATTGGCCAAACCAATAGGAAGCCAGAGGGCAAGGAAGCCTGGTGACAAGTCTGTAGAGGTCTGCCTCCCGATCCATAGAGGAGGGAAGAAGAGAGCAGAGAGGGATCTGGAGGGCAGATAGAGGACAGTCAGCATTAGTGTCAGTAACCTCAACTTTTAATGTTGCCCTGATAATCCAACATACAGAAGAACCTCAGCTTACTTAATCATTCTCTTAAAATTGACCATTTAGATTAGGTTCACTTTTTTGGTATTTTAAATAACACTCAGATAAACATCCTTGACCAGACGTAGAACTGCTGGGTCAAAGAGTCTGAACACTTTTTAAAACCTTTGAAACATACTGCCATAATGCTCTCCAGAAAGGCTGTATTATTTAATACCCCTAAGTACAGTGTAGAAGCCGTGGTGCCGCAGTGGTTAAGTGTTTGGCTGCTAACCGAGAGGTCAGCAGTTTGAGCCCACCAGCCGCTCCATGGCAGAAAGATGTGGCAATCTGCTTCAGTAAGGTTTGCAGTCTTGGAAAC
>NW_004443976.1:18683626-18687420 GCF_000243295.1 Trichechus manatus latirostris | reverse complement strand
TAAGGTCAATTATTTTTGTAAGGAGAAACATCTTTTATTTTTTAAGGTAAATGTCATTGCATTCTATCTTCTTCTAAAAATTAGAAATAGCAGGAAGTTTTATAACTGCATTGTTGGTTGAGGAATACCTGATTAGATCATTTGGAAGGGCCATACGGTGCTTTCCGGTCTTTGGACCATCAGGCTGTGGGCAGGAACCTTGTCTTCATATGCACTTTTGTACCTCTCTGCAAGCATAGCATATGTGCCTCTGCATAAGGGCAAGGCTTTCTCAACGGAGACAAACAACTGGGAAGCTAACTTCTGTGCTAGAGATGATCCTAAATGAGTTCTACAAATCAGGAAATTCCAAGCTAAAGAGAGGAACAGCTCAGCAGGCTTCTCTGAGTATCCAAGTCGTTCAGTTTACTGTAGCTAATTACTGGGCTGACTCTTGAAATTGTCTCTTCCTCTTTCTAATGGTCAGAATTCAAACAGATGATAGTCAAGGTAAGGTCAATAGGAAGAGGACTCATTGTATGTGGATTGATTTGGGCCATCTCCAACATTTCCTTTCCCCTTTTCTTTGTCTTAAGATGTGCGAAAAAGAGTTAGAAGTTCCAGCCTGACTAGTTCCTGTTCCTTTTCCTCAGAACCACAAGCAGCAGTGGAGGGCTGACCATCAGCAGCCTCCTCAAGGAAAAGGAGGGCTCAGAAGTAGCCAAGTTCACTATAGAAGAGCTCTGTCTCATCTGCAGCATCCTGAGCACAGCAGAGTACTGTCTGGCCACCACTCAGCAGGTGAGCCACCCTGGCCTGCCCACTCACCACCTCTTTTTCCTGAACCGTCCAGGCCGCTTATCTCAGTAGGTAAGAATATGGGCCCTAACAAGGCCACAGGTGTCAAGCTTGGGCAGACCACTTAGCCTCCCACAGAGGAAAACTTGCTATCCAGTGAGAAGACTGCCCAGGCAGCTATCTTACAGCAGGGCTTTGTTACAGAGGAGACTGGGCGAGAAAGACTGGTCTCCTCCTCAGAGTTGTGTAAGCCACTCAAAGGGCATACCTTCTTGAAAGTAGGTCAGTAGCACTCTCTCCCCAGGAAAAAATCAGTAACAAACATAATGGTACTAGGACCCAGCCTTTGGTGGTGATGATTGCAACCAGTTATTCCATTCTCAGAAGTATTACTAAGCTAAGCAAAATCCTTTGGGTTTTTATGTGTCTCCTGAAATTTACATAGCATTCTCAGTCTGCCTAAACAAATAACCATTGTTAGGGATGCTGACCCTGAAGCAGGACAGGGTGATACCTTTTCTGGAGCCCCCCAGATGGCAGTAGTTCAGTGAACTAATTTAGTAGAAGGAAGACCCAGAATAACTTACTGTTCAGCCTTAGATGTGGGATTAAAAGTTCCTTTTCACATTTAGTCTGGAATGCACCTAAGGCCAAGAGAGAGAAATAATTTGGGGAGGTTCTGCTCTTCCTCCCTCTTTGGATATTATTTACACATGTCTAGATCACAGAAAGACAGTCATAAATAATGGTTCGCGCAGTACAACTCAGAGCTCCCATGAGCCAGTGCAGGAATACAGGAGGCTCCCCAGAGACTACAGAGTTGTGGTTAAGCCAGGCAGAGGCAGAGGCAGTAGCATGCTCTGTTTGGAGACGTGAGCACATTGAGCTACACAGGGAATGACCTGTAAAGGTTTGGCCTTGGAGCCAGAGACAGCAATCCATTTAGTTAGCCCCAAGAACCTCCAGGGCAGGACAACAATATCTGTGATGACCTCCAAGGCAGGGGTCCCAGAGTTCTTTGATGAAGAAACACTAATTATTTTGTGTGTGTGCAAAAAGAGAAAGACATACACCCATACAAGTCTCGTATTTTAAAAGTAACCATAGTGTAGGGGAAGAAAAAAAAAAAACTCTGAAAATAATGACTCTTAATTCCATCACTCACAAATAATCGTATTTGTAATCTATTCTCTTTCATTTTTCATAAACCTAGTTTTATATGCTGTAATCTTGATTCAGTTTTACATCCTGTTGTTGTTGTTGACATCATAGTGTAAGCATTTCTCCTGTTGCGTTGTCTTTATTACCATCACTATAATGACTGCATAATCTTCCATTCAGGCACTAATATCATAAATTACATAATAGTATACCTGATCATTGTTTGTTCTGCTTTACATTTTCACTTTCATAAATAATCCTTCAAAGAACATATTTCTGGATACATTGTCTTATATGGTTTGCATTATTTTTCTACAACAGATTCTTAGAAGTTCTAGAAGTATTAGTAGATCTAAGACTATTTTGATGACTCATGATACATAGAGCCAAATTTTTTTATTTAGTAAAAATTGTTTTTACTGATTATAAAAGTAAATACATTCCTAGCACCTATATTGTGATCTCTAAGTAATATGTTCCACTAAAAGGAACCAGAAATTCCTGGAGAAATTACTAATTTCAGGTCTGGGGTAGTGTGGTGAAATGAATTTCTTTTGTGGCTTTTTGCCTTGGTTGTTTGGAAACAAACAGCTTGAGAGATTTTTCCCCTACGCCCTGAGGAGTTACCTTTGCCCTAGTTTTCTGCCCCAGAGGATTTGTTGCTTTTGTCTAGGTTGATTGACATTTCCTGGGAAAGCTGTAAACAATTTGGGTTTGATATTTTTTGTCTGGCCCTGGGCTGCAGCCTGCCCTGTGATTGGTATGCACCTTGAAGGGATTGGTCTATAGACTATGCAAATGAAGTATCTGTAGCCCACTATGCAAATGAAGTATCACCTTTGAAAATGCTAAGGAGCAAGGAACTGCCTTATTATTTTGAAAACTGGCAAATAAAGGGAGAATAGTTATCTTGCCTTTCCTCTCTGATTCATACCTCAGGATACCCGCGTCATTGATGATAGGAAATAGCTCTTTATAGAAAAATTGTAGCTAATAAATGAAGAAGAAAAGATAGAATATCTTTTATACTTGTTAATGAAATAATGGTTCTGGGCATTGAGCATCAGTGGCTGCTAGCATCACAAAAAAGAGAGACAACCAGACGTTATATATCTCCTGATAGAAGTACACAATACCATAATGAAGTAGTTTAAAAAAAAAAAAAAAACCTGAATCTGATCAAGCTTCTACGGTTAACTACCAATTTAGAGCAAATGCAAGGGACAGAGGAACATGTTAATTTATGCCTGAGGGATACAGTCAGCAAAATCCAAACATTTTAAGAAAAAATAGCAGAGGGACAAAAAGAAATAGAGGGAAGAACCAAAGAGACTTAAGAAACTGAGTAATGAAGAATTGAAAAATAAAATTTTAAGAAAGTCAATAATTTATCAGTATTGGTTCATTAATTGTAACATATATCATACTAATGTAAGATGTTAATGATACGTGTTTTGGGGTAAGTGCTAAGAAGGATCGCAAGAAAAGGACATCATGTTTGGTAAAGTGGAGGGTCAGTGAAAAAAAGGGAAACCATCCATGAGATGGATTAACACAGTGGCTGCAACAATGGGCTGAAACAAGTGCGCGATTGTGAAGACGGCGCAAGACTAGACATTGCTTTGTTCTCTTATACATAAAGTCGCCATGATTTGGAGCCAACTTGAAGGTACGTAACAACAACAAGTAAGAAGGAAGCACATGTTGCCGTGAGAGAGTAAGGGAGTTGTCTGTTGAAATAGAGTGGTGACAGAGGGCCTCTCTGAGGAGGTGGTATTGAAGCAGAGGCCTGAGGGTTAGCTAGGAGACTGCCAGGTGAAGAGCTTAGAGCTGGGGGGATGAGGGTATTAAGGCAA
>NW_004443976.1:18655688-18683526 GCF_000243295.1 Trichechus manatus latirostris | reverse complement strand
TTGGGTAATAGGCTTGGGAGTGCTAGATTTATCCATTCCCAGGGATCCTTTGAGATATTTACAGTTCCTGGTCAGTTGTTCTACTCTGTAACACATGAGGTTGCCATGAGTTGGAATTGACTCGGCAGCAACGGGTTTGGTTTTTGGTCAGTTGTATTTTTCTTTGAGGCGGCTAGGAGCTTGTTGAGTGTTTTCTGTCCTAGACTGTAGGCTAATGAGGGCAGGAACACCATATCCCCGTCACATAACATGGTGCTTGCCCCACATTGCACTCAGTGAATATTTTAACTGATTTTACCACCACCCACCACCAAAGGCTTCCAGTGTTGTTGGGCAAGCCTACAGTTCATGGGGCAAGGGACATCTTAAAATCTAGATTTTTTTTTTTTTAATTAATGAAAGGAGTTGTCATTGTGTCATAAGAAACAAATACAACACAGTGTTAAAGGACACAGGCTCTGGAGGAGGTGTTAGTTCTGGCCCTACCACTTACTATCTTAAGCAGATTACTTGACCTCTCTTATCCTCCATTTTCTCATCTGTAGAATGAGAATAATTACAGTATGTCCCTCAAAAGGTTGTTGTGAGGATTAAACGAGTCAATACATGAAAAGTGCCTGGAACTGTGCCCGAATCATCAAACTCAGTAAATGTTAACTATCGTCATTATAGTATTCCTTGGGAGAGTCGTTAAGCAGGTTTTTGTTTCTCTTCTTTTCTAATAGCTGGAAGAAAAACTCAAAGAAAAAGTTGATGTAAGCCTGATTGAACGCATCAATCTGACTGGAGAAATGGACACGTTCAGCACGTACGTACCTTGCATGTATTTGCTCAAGACCTGCCTTTAGTCCTTTATGAAGCAGCATGTCCCAGGCTGTTGGCTTTAGATCAGTGTAGAACCTAACAGGTTTCCAGTGCCTTCTGTTGGATCAGGCTTGTTCTCCACTAGCCTTTAAGAAGTTGGTGCAGCGCCTTCCCATTTTGGCTCCCCAGATGCAGGCATCCTTTTAGCTCACAGGGCCTTTATCGTTGCACTATCCAGAGTGACAAAAGGGAATAAATCCTCATTGGCTATCCCTGTATGAAGTCAGGTACGAGGACTCCCATCTGCACCCTCCTAAATCCATGGAGGGCCTGCCCTATCTCCAATGTTTTAGAATATGATTTTAGCCATCAGAGGGGTATGTGTGTTTTCAGGGATTGGGCGGACAGTGCTCTTAAATCCAAGAAATTAATGTGACGTTTCATGCAGTAAAGGCTTCTTGGAATATTTCTTTCCCTGGTGGTGTCTTTGTTGTGGTCAGTTCCTGTTCCACTGGCATTAAATGCACTAGGGATGGACCAAGCTCCCGCTTTCACATCAACCGCTGATAGAGGAAAAATAAAAATTCTCTTTTTAGGTCATTTCTCTCCCTCTTAACTTTTTTGTTTGTTTGTTTTCCCTTTCTGATTTAAACATTTTGGGAAAACATTTTTGGAGAGAGAAGAAAAGACAGACTCTGGGGTTGTGATTAGGGAGATTTTGTTGTTGGGTGTTGTCAAGTTGATTTTCAATGCGTAGTGACTTCATGTGACAGAGTAGAACTGCCAATAGGGTTTTATTGGCTGTGATCTTATGGAAGTAAATATCCAGGTCTTTCTCCCATGGAGCCGCTGGGTATGTTCAAACCGCCAACCTTCCAGTTAGCAGCCAGGCACTTAACCATTGTGCGACCAGGTTTCCTTAGGGAGACTAGCCATGGAATTTTGTATCAGGATGAGTATCAGAATTTTGTATCTGGCTGAGGACATACCCAGGTAAGACCAGGACATGCAGCAGGAATGAAGAAAGAGCCAGAATACCTCTCCATTGTCATTAATTCCCTTTTGAAATAAAACTTGAGCTTTTCTGATGAAATGATGCATCCAGTTTTTACACAGGTGCCTAAAACATTAGGATGGGGCTGTGTCAGACATTCAGAAAGTCATTTTTAAAGGATGACCATGATAATTCGTTTGATTTCCAGTGTCATCTCTAGCAGTATTCAGTTGTTGGTTCAGGATCTCGATGCTGCCTGTGACCCGGCCCTGACTGCCATGAGCAAGGTAAGATTTTAGGAATTGGTTTCTGATTAGACTTCCAAGAGTGACTCCAGATGGTTTCTGTTTCCCCTCCTGGTAGCTTAAAGGCTTTTTGGTGCTTCAGGTATCAGGTGGGAGGAGAATGGAAAGACCTCCAAGAGTTTCCTGGAGCACTCAGTTTATCTGTACTTTAGGCCAATTGCTTGGCCTTTTAGAATGAGACAAGGACCGAATGTATTTGGAAGTCCAGAGGAGAGATGTTGTCTTTGATTAACATCTTGATACATGCTGAAAACCTTAATGTGGTCTCACCAGAATGAGTGTGTTTGTTACTTAAAGCAGTAATTTTCTGACTCATTCCTCAATCTTTTCCACTTCTTTCTGAGATCTGGGGCCAGTGCAGGATTATTTGATCAGGATTGTGGATTCTGGTTTTCTAATGTCATGGTGGCCCTGTCTGTAGTCCCGTTTTTTGGCGTTTACCATGTGCTACTGCCTGTTGCTATTTGGCTTTTATGTGCCCATGTCTTCTCTTCCCAAAAGAAAAGTAAATTCTTTAAGTGCATGAACCATGCACAGTGGTTAAGAGCTACAGCTGCTAACTAAAAGGTTGGCAGTTCGAATCCACTAGCTGCTCCTTGGAAACCCTATGGGACAGTTCTACTCTGTCCTATAGGGTCGCTATGAGTTGGATATGGGGTTTTTTTTGACCCTCATATTATCTTTGATAAAGAAGACTCTCATGCTCTTGATTAATTAAGTTGGAAGTAAGGAATCCTTTACTGACTCCTAAGCTAAATAACATGCTCTAGAACCTTCTAGAGCAGGAGTCAGCAAACTATAGCCTGTAGGCCAAATCTGGCCTGCTTCCTGATTTGTAAGTAAAGTTTTATTGGAACACATCTGTGCTCGTTCATTTATGCATTTCTATGCCTGCTTTTGTGCTATAACAGCAGAGTTGAGAATTTATGACAGAGACCATATGGCCCACAAAGCCTTAAAATATTTACTGTCTGGCCCTGTATAGAAAAAGTTTGCCAACCCTACTTTTAGAATCATAGGCTCTTGTAGCATTCTTGCCAATTCTGGAGAGAGAACTTCTCCATAGCATACTGGCCAGTAGCAGAGTGCCATGGAAAGAGCATTAGCTTCGGAGGTAGACAGACCTAACTCTTCTAGTTTTTCCTTTAGGGATGCTGAGCAAATGACTTAACCTCTCTGGGCCCAAGTTTCCTCATCTGTATGTAAATGCAGATATCTGCCTCCCAGAGTTGTCATGAGGATGGAACATGAAGAGAGTGACTGGCCTGGTGCCATTCACATAATCACTCAATAAACTTTAGTTCTCTTTCCCTCTTGTCAGGAGCAGTGGCCGTGTTACAGGTTGTGTAAGAAGACAATTGATCTGAATTTGTTTTGCAGTCAATTATAAATATTTAACAAAAATATGACTAAAACCAAAAACTTACGCCTTGGAGTTTTATGGAGTGATGTGAGGAGTCCTGAAGTAGCTGATGCCACAAAGTTCCTGTTCAAAGGCCGATCCTTCTGCCAGTCAGATCTCGATATGTGTTTCCAGTATTCTCAATGTTTATAAGCGGAACACTCTGAGCAGGCAAACTGAGGCCAGTCCATTCTCTTAAAGGCAGGAACATAGCCCTGACGACTCATTTTGTAGGTTCTTATTATTCCCAAGCTGCTGGTGAACATTCACTACGTCCTGAATGTGATCTGTTCCAGCTGCTATCTCTCCTGAACTGCCACACACTTGAGATTGGAATGCAGCTGGTGAAAGAATTTGTACATTTACCCAAGGAAGAATGGATTCCCCCCTCCCCGGTAAAATAACACTTAGAGAGGGTTTAATGCTCCAGGTGTTGCTTATATGAACTGTCAGTCCATTAGGTGGATTTCCCTCAAACTTCTCCCCCAGACCCACACTAGCAAATATTAACAGAGACCATGCCTTCAGAATCTTTTGTTTATACCATCGGAAAACCACAGACTTGGGAATGCAGCAACTGGTAGACCATTACTTTTCATCTGAGTCTTCTGGAGTTCTAGCAAAATGAAATCCATGTTATGAAAACGACCAGATATAAACAAGCCAAGTCGTCACAGATTGATTCAACATACGCTCTCTGTTTTTTGTGTCTGCATCCTGTTTTGTGTCATTTCTTCTAGGATTTTTTAAAATGTTTGTTTTTTGATAATGATTATGTCTGTCTCTGATTCTATCATTTTTGCCACAGTTGGAACAGTTCAATTTGGAATCTATGCAGCACAGTGCTAGGAGCTACAAGACTTGAGAAAGACATAGAACTTATCCCAAGGTGCTTAGATTCCTGTAGGTGTGGAGCGAAACATGTATGAGGGAGAGGAGTGCCCAAATAAGTGTAATATAAGGAAATAAGTCCCCTAAGAAGAGTACAAAATACACCCTCCGTGGGTGGCAATGAGGAAAGCCTTCAGAAGGAAGTGGCATTTGAAATAGACCATGAAAGATGGAGAAGTTTTGAGCAAATTTGAGATTAGGAAGGCATTCTGAACAGAGAAACAGTGTGAGCAAAGATGTGAAGTTAGAGAAGTTCAGAGTTTTGTCAAAATTGCCAGCCTCACTAAATATCTTTAGAATTCCAAAGTCTAATCTGTACTTGATTTATAGAGTCAAGGTTGGAAATAGGGCTGCCTGCTAAGAGTTCATATTCTAGTGGAGAGAAAATTTAGAATAGCCAATGCTGTGAATAAATATCTTTTATATATGGTCAGCTGGAACAGGGCTTCCTTGAAAAGATGGATTGAGTCAAGCAATTTGGTTATGTCATTCTCCTGGGAGGAGACCCCATTCTCATGGGAGGAGACCCCATTCTCATGGGAGGCACCCCATGACCTCCTCCTTGGCTGGATGTATAGGACTTTCATGATTTGTTTCTTCATTACCTTATCACCTCAGTTTCTGCTGCTTCTGTGCATATACCGGTGGGTGGGGGAGGTCAGTCCTGGCCCAAGCAGGGTCCAGGGTCAGAGGTGTGGGGGGAGGGTGGTTGGGATTAAGGGCGCTGCAGGTCTGAGGAAACACTTTCTTCCTCATCAGTTCTACTATACCTCCCAAAGAATGTTCACTACCCATTACATACCCGGAAAAGCTCTTTCCTCTCTGTCACAATCACTACCACTTGTCTGACTTTTTGCTATGTTTCCAACCTCTGTCTCTTTCCATCCCAACCTTATCATCATTATTATGATTATTATTAATGGGATTGTGGCATGTGCCAGCGTTGTGCTGAGCACTTTACTCATGTGATCTAATTTCATCTTTTGAACAACCTGCGGTGATGTCATCCTGACGAGACAAGTTTAAAGAGGAGCCTGCCCAAGGCCCATAGTGAAGAAGAGCTTGACACAAGCAGGGTCAGCCAGGTGATGCCCAGCCCTGGTCCCTGCTGAGGCCCAGTCCACGGGCAGCTCCTCGGCTTTGGTGCCGTGCATTATCTTCTCCAACTGAACCACTTCTAGTTCCCTGACGGCGAATTGTTTTTTTTTTTTTTTGTGCTTCCAGTCTTTCCACTTTGTATTTTTTTTTATGCCTAGAATTATTTTCCTGCTTTTGTATGTCCAATGGGCAGTTGAAATGCCACCCTCCTTTTTTATTGAGATACAATTCACATACCATAAAATTCATGCTTTTAAAGTGTACAATTCAGTGGTTTTTGTATATTCACAAGGTTATGCAGCCATCACCTCTAATTCCTGAACATCTTCATCACCCCAGAAAGAAACCCTGTACCCATTAGCACTTACTCCCCATTCGCCTCTTCCCCTAAGCCCCTGACTACCACTAGTCTATTTTCTGTCTTATGGATTTGCCTATTCTGTACATTTCATATAAAGGAAATCATGTAATATGTGGTCTTTTGTGACTGGCTTCTTTCAATCAGCATGTTTTCAAGGTTTGTCCGTGTTGTAGCATGTATCAGTATTTAATTTCTTTTTATGGCTGAATAATATTCCATCATATGGAATACCACATTTTGTTTATCCATTCATCAGTTGATGGACATTTGAGTTGTTTCCACCTGTTGGCTATTATGAGTAATGCTGCTGTGAACATTTGTGTACAAGTTTTTATGTAAACATGTTTTCAGTTCTTTTGGAACTGTTGGGTCATGTGGTAACTCTATGTTTAACATTTTTAGGAACTGCCACACTTTTCCAAAGTGGCTGCACCGTTTACAATCCCACCAGCAGCATACAAGGGTTCTAATTTGTGTTTTTTTAATTATAGCCATCTTAGTGGGTTTGAACTGGTATCTCATTGGGATTTTGATTTGTATTTCCCTAATGACTAATGATGTTGAGCATATTTTCATGTCCTTATTGGCCTTATGTATATCTTCTCTGAAGAAATGCCAATTTGAATCTTTGTCCATTTTTAAATTGAGTTGTTTGTCTTTTTGTTGTTGAGTCGTAAGAGTTCTCTATGTATTCTGGATACTAGATCCTTATCAGATATATAGTTTGCAAACATTTTCTCCCATTCTGTGGGTTATATTTTCGCTTTCTTGGTAATGTTCTTTTTTTATTACTATTATTTTTTTATTGTGGTAGATATACATATAACAAAACATTTGCCATTTCAACATTTTTTACATGTACAATTCAGTGACATTAATTACATTCATCAAGTTTGCTTAGGGAGCACTGAACTTCTGTTAAGGGTGATGGAAAATTTTGGAAATGGATAGTAGTGATAAATGCACAACATGATAGTGTTCTTTTGAACCACAAAAATTTTAATTTTGGTAAAGTTCAGTTTATCTAATTTTTTTCTTAGTTGCTTGTGCTTTTGGTGTTATAGCTAAGAAACCATTGCCTAATCCAAGGTCACAAAGATTTACTCCTTTTTTTTCTTCTCAGAATTCTATAGTTTTAGCTCTTACATTTAGGTCTTTGATCGCTTTGGAGTTAATTTTTATATATGGGGTGAGGAAGGGGTGCACCTTCATTCTTTTGCATGTGGCTATGCAACTGTCTCAGTACCATTTATTGAAAAGACTTTTCTTTCATCATTGAATTGTTTTAGTGCCCTTGCTAAAAATAAATTTCCTATAAATATATGGGCTTATTTCTGGATTCTTAATTCTATTCCTTTGATCTGTAGGCCTTCCTTATGCCAGTACCACACAGTCTTGATTACTGTAGCTTTGTAGTAGCTTTTGAAATTGGGAAGTATGAGTGTGCCAACATGGTTCTTCTTTTTCAAGATTGTTTTGGCTAGTCTGGGTCCCTTGTAATGTCTTCATTTTTTGTCCCACCTCTTTCTCCTTCAAGACACCACAGTACTTAGACCACCCCTTTACTTTGTTATAGCATCTATTACAATTATTTTTATATCTCTGTCTTCCCTATAAAACTGAACAACTTGAGGACTGTTTCTTACTCATTTTTGGGTCACCAAGGCATAGCACACAGTACTTGCTTAACAGTGCTGCCCCCTGAATGGCTTTGAAGGTAAAGAAGTAGGAAGAAGAAAGAACTAAAGGGCTGTAGATACCCATTGACCAAAGAATGATGACAAAGTGAAAAATAAATAGCCACTGAGCAGATACAGCTGGGTGGAGCTGGTAGACACTCAGTAGGAGAATTGGGCATCTTTGTAGGAGATGGCAGGGCCATGGAGTCCCCTGAAATCTTTAGGCACATACAAGTGTTGAGGATGATGTGCTCCTCCTCAGTGGTACTTAATAGCAGGGCTTCTTACTTAAACAGGTAGCATCCTAGGATAATTGAAGAAAGGTCAGAATTAGGGAATGCCCACATCCCACTATTAGCTCCCCAGGGCAAGGACAAGAGCCCTGCTGTTGGACAAGGAGAGGAAAACATAGAGCAGCAAAGTTTGGTGGAAAACATGCAGGAGCTGTCTGAAATAGGCCTGGCCCAGGCAGGGGAAGCAAAGTATAATGAGAGTTTAGTAGTCGCTCTTGAGACTGTCGGTTTGAGATGTGCAGCACAGTAGTGTTGCTAATAAGTTATGTGAAAGTTACCTTTCAGACTACTTTCCCCTCCCATATTGCGTCATTTTCTTAGGTGAGTTTCATGAGATGGTAACAAACAATCCAATACCCAAATGCATTATCTAACACCCAAATTCATTATCGTATTTAATCTTCACAAGAAACTTATAAGGTGGCTATATTACTTCCCCCCTTTACAGATAAGGAAACTGAAACTCAGAGAGGTTAAGTCACTTGGCCAAGGTCTCTTAGCTAGAATGTGGCAGAGCCAGGATTCAGACTGGTCTGTGTCTATGCAGGATTGTACCACACCAAACAGAATAGGTCCTAGTATCTCCTTTCGCAAAATGTGGAAACTGAGGCAAAGTCAGGTTAAGTAAGTTGCCTAAAACACAAGAGCAATAAGGTAGTGTGTGCCCACAACTGCTAGGTTCACACAAGTTTTCATGCTTGCTTGCTTATGAGTTCTTCAATCATTCATAGTCATCATGTTCAATGCTGGTCTTCAGTTTTTCTTGATATGACACTATGACTTTCCTACAGGAGAGAAAATGTGTTGAGCAGCCAAGCCAGGTATTCCATTCGGGCTTTTCAGTCACACTTGTCCCTGAAAACTAATGAATTGTCATTCTGGTGTGTTTGTTCTTTTGTTTCGTTTTCATAATATGCCCAAAGCCAAATAACTTCGTAGTGGGGAAGTCAGAAGTAAAGCCAAGCCTCATGATTCTTGAAAAGGTAGCTGTTCAGAGTGTTTTGGTGGAAATACAAAGAGTTCTGTCTTTTAAATGTAAATTCTGCAAATCCTTAGGAATTAGTATGCCTGATTATGGCCTTACAAGTAGGATATTTAAAAAGCTGTGATCTCCTTTAAGGGACCTGTGGTCCCTTCCTCACTTTGTCTTTTTTCCTAGGGCACTCACATCCCTAGGTTGAAAGAATCGAAGTCTCTGTCCAAAATCAAATGCACTTAGTTTTTTGCCCATTAGTGGTAGTTTTAGAAAAAACAGAAAAAAGAAACTGAACAAATTAAATTTCCTCATAGTCTGACATGTAATTTCTGTTAGGTTTCAGGATTGTGAACATGCACTAATTTAGAAGGCTGCATTACTATCCCCCAAAGACATTTTGAAATAGCTAGAACAGTCTTCAGATCTGTTCTCGTTTTCCCCAGTCATTAAAATGCAGATGTAATACAGGAGGCCCATAGAACTCCATGGCTAAGAAATTCTCAGGTTCACTTTCCAGCTATAATCAAAGCACATCCTTCTTTTTTCATAAAAAGGATTTTTTTCATTATGACAAAAATAAATCATCTACACTGCAGAAAATACAGATGACAAAAAAGAAGAAAATGTAAGTCACCTGCAATTCCTATTAACAGATACATTTCTTTCAGTCTTTCGTTTTATGCATATGTTTTTAAAATAAAAATTGGCTTGTATTTTATTTTTTTAAATAAAAATCATACTTTAATACTATTTTGTAACCTGTTTTTGTCACTTAGCAGGTTATAATAGCTTTCTGTGTCATTAAATCTAGAACCACAGTATTTTTAGTGATTACATAGTATTCCATAGTACAGAGTATTTATTGTTAAAATCATAACAATAGCTAACATTTATTATGAAATTAGTATGTGTTCAGTACTGTGTTAGGAGCATTCCATGCATCACCTCTCAGTAACGGCATGGATTACAGATATTATCATCATACCAATTTTACAGATGAGAAAACAGGCTCAGAGAGGTAAGGTAACTTGCCCAAGTCACACACTTAGAAGGCTGCATAGACAGTATTAAGAACTCATGACTGGCTGACTCCAAATGTCAGTTGTATATTCTCCTCCTTCACTTAAAATGTATTTAATAGGTTCACTTTTGATGGTTACTAAGGTTATTTCCACTTTTTCATAATGATGAACAGCCTGGCAACAGACATCCTCATGTATATATATTTTTTGGACATTCATAATTATTCACTTCCATTGCCTTAAGAGGAGTTGCAGAGGTCAAAGGCTACATAAAATTCTAAGGTTTTTGAAATATTTTCAAATTGCTTTTAAGAAAGGTTGTGCAAATTCACCTTCCCATCAGCCAAGCAGTGAACAGAAAAATACATGTATTTTCTTAAGGCCTTTGTTGCTCCACTTTCTATTCTGGATCTTCTTGAGTTTCCCTTTGGAGTTAAGGAATGCGTGTCCCTGACCAAAGAGGTGAGAGGAAACGTTCCTTCTTCCTCCCCTGCACCACCACCACCACTGCCACATCATCTACAGATGTACAGCCGCCTTCTACACTGAGATTTTGCTTGCCCCAGTTCTCCCAGCAAATTTCAAGTTCATTTAGGGTGGTAACGGCTTCTTTTAGAAAGCGGTAAGATAAACTAGAAAGAACATGGACTTTGAAGTTAGACAAACCAATGTCTAGATCTTAGCCCTGCTGCTTATAAGTTATGCTTCACTAGGCTAGTCACTTGTCTGCAAGCCTGTCTGATCACCTATGAAGCGGGAGTAATAATACCTCCTTCACTGCATTATTGTAAGCAGTAAGCTCATGTGAAAATGTCAGTCATGGTGCCTGGCATTTAGTAGGTGTTTAATAAATGTTTCTTTTCCCTTTTTATTCCCCACACAATGCTTGGTCCAGTGCTGAACATCAGTAGGTACCTGTAAACATAGTAAATGCTTGTTGTATAAGTAAAAGCAGCCCAGGCGAAGATTAGAGTGAGTGAGTATGTGCGTGCATGCATGAGTGAGTAGTGCGTGGGTGCGTGGGTGCATGCTTGTGTGTGTGCCTGAGTGAGGACCATTGCTGGAGACTGATGGCCCAGCAGCCTAAACCATAACACCAGACCTTGACTGCCTGAAGTGTTCCTTGAGTCCATATGTCTGACTCTGTGCTCTTATATATCTCTAATCTAGTGATCAAAATAAATAGATGAAAATTTAAGCTTTCAGTTGAGAAAAATTAGTTTCTCAGGAGACTTCTTTCTAGGCCTTATGTAGCAACAGAAAAAAAACAAGTTCCATAGAAAGCTGGTTGTGGAGCACTGCTGTCTGATCAATGGATTGGTCAGAATCCTCTGCTATAGTGGGCTCACTCCAGGAAGAGTGGGTATCTCCCCTGCCCTCCCTGTAAAGTGTCTACACAGACCAGGCAAACCCTCCCCAGGCAGCGGAGCCACAGGCCTTGGTGATGCTCCGGCCCCTGTAGTCACCCCCTGTGGTTAGATATGGGGTGCTATGAGCTCTGAGCATTATCACCTGGTCATTTCCTTCCTTGCAGTTTCTATCAACCCTGCATTTTAGTTACTGCTTCTTTTGCAAACTGTTTTTCTTATTGTTTGTATAGTACCAGTTGAACATCATCTGGTATTCACCCCGACCCTACCCCCAAAACAAAAGGAAAAACTTTAAGGGTGGAAGGATAAATTTTAAATGTCAAGTGCAAAGTTTGCCTGGAAAAGTTGGAGTCATATTTCCAATGATGGCTTTTCGTGATGTTTGTTCTTCCAGTGCAAGCTACTGTTTCCTTTTTTGAAGGAGGACTTTGCTTGATCGCTGTAAATTTCATTAGCTTCTCCTTGAGAAACAGGACTTGTCCTTAACCAATGCCCAGTTAAGTGCTTTTATTCTTTCTTTCTTTTTTTTTTTAAGTGCTTTTATTCTTTAGAAAAAATATGTCTAGGAAGCAGCCTTATGTAGTGTTTGGGCTTTAGATGGACAGTTACCAGCTGTGTGACTTTGGGCAAGTTACCTAACCTCTTTGAGCTTTTTTTTTTTCTTTCATTGTGGTAAATTATATATAACCAGGGGCCCTAGTGGTGCAGTGGTTAAGTGTTTGGCTGCTAACCAAAAGGTTGGCAGTTCGAATACACCAGGCATTCCTGGAGACCCTATGGGGCAGTTCTACTCTGTCCTGTAGGGTCGCTATGAGTCAGAATTGACTCGTCAGCAACAGGTTTGGTTTTTGATTTTTTAAGATGAGTCAGGAGCCCTGGTGGCCCAGTGGTTAAGAGCTCAGTTGCTAACCAAAAGGTTGGTAGTTTGAATCCACCAGCTCCTCCTTGGAAACCCTGTAGGGCAGTTCTGCTCTGTCCTATAGGGTCACTATGAGTCGGAATGGACTCGACGGCAACTGGTATATATAACAAAAAGTTTACCATTTTAACCATTTTTAAGCGTACAATTCAGTGAAATTACTCAGATTCACCATATTGTGCTACCATCGCTACTGTCCATTTCCAAATGTTTTACATCACCCTAAACAGAAACTCAGTACTCCTTCAGCAATAACTCCAACTCCCTCCTCCTCCAAGCCCCTGGAAACCACTCGTAAACTTTTGTGTCTATTTGCCTATTCTTGGTATTTCATATGAGTTGGATCATACAGTATTTGACCTTTTGTGTCTGACTTGTTTAACATACTGTTTTCAAGGTTCATCTGTGTTGCAGCACGTATCAGAATTTCATTTCTCTTTATGATTAAATAATATCCTGTTGTATGTACATCCCACATTTTGTTTATCCATTTGTGTATTGATGGACACTTGAATTGTTTCCACCTTTTGGCTATTGCGAGTAATTCTGCCATAAACATTGGGGTACATGTATCTTTTTTAGTCCCTACTTCCAGTTCCTTTGGGTATGTACCTAGGAGTAGAATTGCTGAGTCATATGGTAATTGTATAAGCTTTTTTAGTTTCCTCATCTACAAGATTGTTGTGAGAACTAAATAAGATAATTTATGAACGGTAAATGAGGTGATGTATATAGTGCCGGGTGTAGTGGCCTACACAAGGTAGGTCCTAACATAGGTACCTTGGGCAGTTCAAGTTACAGCCCAAACCTAAGTCAGCCAGGATGGATGATGTTCAGCATCAAACCATCTGAGGCAGTGACAGGACAGAATCAATGCTAACCATATCTTGCACATGGAAGGAATTTTTTAAAAACAGTAAAAGCACTATCAACTTTCATTGTTCCCCAGTACTTTAAATCACTCTCTTAACTTTGTTAAGCTGACAAAAATTTAAAATCATGAATCCACTTGTGTTAATATTTCTTTTAATTTGACCATCGGAGTCATAACTGGCTGAAGTATTAAAGCAAATTAGGTATTTTCACGTATGTTCCAATTTTGGACATGTCCTGACATGGCCAGTGGTTATCAAGACCTATTAGATTCTGTACATACATAACCAACGGGAACTTGAAGAAGTCCCAAGTCCCACAGTCATTCTTCTTGCTTCACAATTGCTTTGCAACCAGTGACAGAACATGTCACCACCTCCATTTGTGGTCATCTTCTGTTAATAGAGAACCGTAATGTTTAGATACTTGTTTATAAACTGTTTTGATATTTGGAAATATGAAACACTGCCAACTTGGAAAGCAGTAGTCATTATTATGGGAGAGCTTCATTCATGTCGACTGCAGGGTAGGGGCCTCGACCTCCCTGCCCGGTCTGCCCTGTTTACCCAGGGCATTTGCAAGCTGCTTCAAGTCTTGCTGCAGAGTTGGGGAAAAGAATATGAAATGTAGACATTAACAGCATCTGTCAATTTTGGCCTCACTCTAATGAGCTCATTTAAAATCACCTAGGATGCTCATTGTTTGGGTAGGTCAAATCTTTTAAGATCAGACAGAAAAAGAAGCCACTTGAGTGCTAAAGATAATGAGGAAAATATTACACATAACCAAAGCATTAGAATATAAAGTCAGTTCATATTAGACCTTTCTACTGTTTTTCCAATGTTTGTTTCTGTTTTTTTCCCAATAAAAAATCAGAGACTTCTTTTCCTGCAGGCTGCTTGTGAGACCTTGTGTAAGACTCTCATGTCTCTGGGCCTTTCCTCATTTGTAAAAGGAAGATGATCTATGGTTCTGCACTTACACATACCTAAAGCTTCTAGCCTACAAATTTCTGCTGATTTGAGGAAACATTAGGACAAAGCAGAGAGTCATCTGAGCTTCCCAGGAACTGGAGAATCATCCAAATATAATATGATTCTTTCACACAAGTCCTCTCAGTATTGAATTTTTCCTTCTCGCAAGAGCTCTATAAAAATAGTGTTTTCTTGCCAGAGACATTAAGGCCTTGGGACTACGGACCTCCTTCTGTGTACGTATTATATGGTTTGCGTTTGGCTGAGGATCTTTGCAGCAGACAGTCCAGCTCCGCTCTGTGAGGCTGACTCAGCAGAACTCCTCCAGCACATTCCCGCTCTTTGCAGGGTTAGAGTGGCCGTTCCCTGCCATTTTAGGGCAGGCTGGCAGCACCCATGCTGCCCCCATTCTCCCATGGATACCAGAGAGGGAAGAACCGCTACAGCATTGCTTCTCTCTCTGCTTTCTAGTGTCCAGTGCTGCTAAGTACCACTTACTCCAAGAAGTTTAGCCAGGGACATTTACTGTAACCGTTTTCCAGAGCATTTCCCCTGATTGTCCTCAGGTTGTTAGTACTTGGGTGAAAGCAAGTCTCTCATTTGTATTCATGGCCTGGTCAGGGACCACATCAGTTCTCTCAGTGCTGTTCCTCTCCCCCGGCCCCTGTCATCCAAACAGTCACTGTGCCTCCTTCCTGCCCTGTTGCCCATGTCACTGTCTTACCCTCTGACCTGCCCCTGTGTTTGCTGGAGATCCTCTTCCCTTTCCCTTTATTAAAATCCCAACATAATCCTAAAGATTTTAGGAGTTTAAGAGTCTACACACACACACACTTTTTTTTATATTTTATTATGAAAAAGTTCAAGTATATACACAAGTAGAGAGAATAGTTTAATGAGCCCTATGTATCTACCACCCAGCTTCACTAATGGTGGTTTCATCTATGCCCCCATCCTCTCCCCCAACCCTAGATTATTTTGAAGCAAATCTCACACACCATATCATTTATAGTTTCCTTTTCAAAAACTCCCAAACTCCTCCCAGTTTACTTGAGAGAAAGGTATAAGTTAATTCTCATCCAGGTTTCATTTCTGTTAGCCCAGCTTTTAGCTAATTTTCTGATCTCCCAAGCAACCAGCCTTCTCTGAATTTGATGTCCCTCCTCTGTTCTCCTGCAGTCCCCTACTGGTGGGATAGTTGACAGAAGAATGGGACTGTCAGTTCATCTGCCTTCCTTCAGACGATGGCAGCTTAGATGGGAAAGGAAGGCTGTTTCAAGCATGAGGATAGGGCAGGGAAAGGCGAGTTAGACTTGGCTGTCAGCAGGAGGGTGGGCACACTTGCTTTTATTCATGATCGACCACTGCAGTATGGATAGGACAAACTCCCCAAAACAAAAGGGGCCACTTCCTGTGATAGCAAGCTATGGCCTTAATTTCTACTCCACCTGCCCCTGGCCTGACGACAAGTGAGGCTGCCCCTAAGGAAGATCTAAAGGCTTGCTCTGTCCTGTCTTTATTTCAGATGCAGTGGCAGAATGTGGAGCACGTTGGTGACCAGAGCCCCTACGTCACTTCTGTCATTCTTCACATTAAGCAGAATGTCCCCATCATCCGTGACAACCTCGCTTCCACACGGAAGTACTTCACTCAGTTCTGCATTAAATTTGCAAAGTAAGTCTTGGCATGTTCTCATCGGTGGATTATTTTTATGTCACATTTACCACCCAGCATGCTCACAATCCAGGTGTCCCCACCATCCAGCTGGGGCTCATTCTGGTGCCTGCAGGCAAACTAATTTTAATTTGTACCCACAAGAAGTATAATAATAAAACTAAATATGCTACTTAAAGTCATAGATAGCAGCAAGAGCAACGCAAGCATTAACCACATCAAGGCAAACAGAAAGGAGTTGAGGATCCTGTTGTTTTAAATTATGCGGATATGACTTCCCTCTGTGGGCTTAGATAATTAAAATTATTTTTCAATGATTTCATGTACGCATTTTATCTCTCCAACTAGATTATACCAGCAGGAACCATCAGTTCTGTTTCTTTTGAGCCCTGTCTTCCTTCCTCCCCATAGTACTTAGTACTGTGGCTGCCAGGATTTATCCACTTGTGGACATCTCTGAGTCTGGGGAAGGTACTAGAAGTTGGGAAGAGCAAGTCAGGGAGCTCCATTGCCAAGGTATATGAGTGAACACTGAGCTGCGTATTTTCCCGTGTATCCTCATGTGTGGCCATTTCTGACTTGAGTTTTGAAGTAGTGAAATAGTTTGGTCCTTTGCCAATCAGCATCTGGTTGTAGCACTGTTTCCCCTGAGACCCGGCAATGTAGAGGGTCAGAGTCTCCTCTGACCAATTATCAAACTAGCATTTTGGCAAACTTCTCAGGGAAGGGCTTCAGGAACGTCAGCCCAGTCCAAGCTACTGTATTTAGGTTGTTCTCATCCAAGTCCCAAATGGTGAGTCATGACTCCAAGTTTCTGTCTTCCCCAAATCTCTCAATTTGTATTCAATTAGGGCTTTCCTCTCCATCACAGATAAATCCTTAAGGAGCAACAATTTTAGGGTGGCTTGGAGCGTTAGCTTCAGGTTCCAGTTTGTCAGGAAAGGGCAGAGTAGACTCTCCAGGGAGGCATTAGTGTTTGCAGTGTGGCAGATGAGCCAGGAGTTAACATTCCCTGTGCTCTCTGGGTGCTCATTAATGTATATTAAAAGCACTGCTGATAAATCACACTGTGACCTTCCCCATAACCATAGGTAGAAACACTGTCTCTGTAAAAATTTAATACTTAGAAATCCCCAGTGTGGCTGCACAGGGGTCTGACTTAGCCAGTGTTAAAGTGAAAAAGGAGTCCATTGGCTTCGCTAGTCCCAGCATCAGCCTCGCATTCTCTCAGAGTCCTCAGAGACCTTTAATTTTATCACTAAGCCCATATTGAGTGAGCTGGGAATAAGATACTCACCTCTCACATCTGGAAGAGTTCAGCCTGTGATCTGGCAAGTAGTTTTCTGTTTTAATCCATGGTACCCTCTCATCCTTGTAAAATTCCAACCTGGGTCCAGAAACCTCAGAGGTGGGGCTGTGAAGAGACCCTTCCCCAGCCCAGGGTAATAGCCTCCACCCTGGTGGCCTGGAGAAGCCTTTGGAAGTTATCATCGTACTGTGGGGACTTCTCCCTCAAAGACAAGTTCCTGGTCCCGTCCCCCCCCCCCCGTAGCCTAGCACACAGAGACAGTTCAAGGGCACAGCCAGAGCTTACTCTAGCGGGAAGTAACTTAGGTTATGACTGTGTGTTCGGTTGTGAATTGAACTTCAAGTTACTTGTTTGGCCTGGCTCTGGTGTAGAGCACTGAAGAATCCCTTCCAAACTGTCCCTTGTTCTCACTCCTTTCTGAGCACTGGGCCTAGATCTGATCTCTATAGTGCCAAGCTCCTTCCCCCTTAACTTCCTTTCCTACTCCACTAATTCAAAGCTATGGATGTTTCCTTTTGCCACCAGTTCGTCTCTGAAAGAACAAAAACCTTTCCTGTTAAGATATTAAGATCACTTCCATGGTTAAAACTGCAAGTTGAACCCTTATACACTAAGCTGATTTTCCTCCATTCAGTAATAGAGATGATAAGACCAACTTCTTATAGTGGTTGGGAGGATAAAATGAGAAGACATGTGTAAGCTTTCTGCTAAAGTGCTGGTCCCTGATGCCAATATAAAAACATGATTTGTTATTCACTCGGCAGGCATTCACTTAAGCTCCTGCAGTGACCCAGACACAGAATTAAGTGCTTTGGCTTAATAGACATGGTCCCCATCTTCATTTGACTTACTATGGACTGTATGTAGAATATGGTGGGGACACAAAGGAAAGAGGGGCCAGGGCACATGGGGATGCCCAAGGAAAGACTTCATAGAAAAGAAGTGCTGAGAGATGTGTAAGTACTGACCCACAAGGCCCCAGCAAAGGGCATGCCAGGCAGAGGGAGCAGTGTAAGCAAAGGCACGGAGGCATTGCATAGCTTGCTGAATCATGGGATCTCCAAGGAGCTCAACAGGATTGGAGCATAGGGTGCCAGGGCATAGAATGACGAGGCTGGGGTAGAGAATCACGATCAGGAAAGGCCTTGTCTGCAGTCCTTACAATCAGGGGAGGGACTTGGTCATATTTGCATTTCTATCTAATCCATCCCTTTGGCAGCAGATAGATTAGAGAGAACGATGCTAAAGGCAGGGAGACCAGTTAGGAAACTATTGAAAGAGTTCAAGTGAGAAATGATAAGGGCAGTAGCTGTGGGGAGATGGGGCTGGATATGGGAGAAGTTCAGGGGAAGAGTTGGTAACTGATTGGATTGATTGGATCTCAGGGTTGAAAATGAGGGAGCAGTCTTGAGTAACTCCCCAGTTTCTGACTTGGCTGATTGAGTCAATGGTTTCTAGGCCAGTGGTTTCTAGAGCCTGGATTCTGGGGTGGGGTTGTGTCTTGGATATGCTGGGGTTGAGGTGCCAGTGGGTCATTTCAGTGAGATGTCCAGTAAGTTGCTGGATTACAGTGTACAGGAAAAGATGTAGAGAGAGACGAGAGAGTGGAGGTCACAGTCTGAAGAGCGAGGAAAGGGGTGCTAGCAACCTTTAAGCCTACAAGCCTGATTTATTCCCATCGCTTTCTCCCTTGGTCATGGGGCCTTCTGACACCTCCTAGTCAGCTCCCTCTGGATCTTACGTTGATTGCAGACATTTCTAGTTCCTGCACCTTTTATTCTGCACCAGTACAACCCAGCTTTGTCTGCTTTAGCCTCTGCAATTCTTTCTAGAAAGCCCTCTTGACCTATTGCAATTTCACTCTCCCTTTTCCCCAAACTGGCATCACCAGTCCACCACGTCCAAGTTGCCCTTCAGTCTCAAGGAGATTTTTGGGAGGTCCTATATTTTGTTCCTTGATATGATAGTTACTCCCTTAGGAATTATTTCCTATTTTTGCATTTTAAGACCCCATAACTACCTCATGCATATTCTGCTCTCACATCTTTTAGGATGTCTTCAGCTACTAGTAATAGAAGTCCTGACTCAAATTGACTTACATAAAAGGCAAATTTTTTATTTCAAGTAATAGGAAGTCCAGAGGTAGGACAGATCCGGGGATGGTTGAATTGGTGGTTCAACAATGTCATTAAGAACCTTGGTTCTTTTTTCTACTCTACCCTGCTATCCTTGAAGCTGGGTCATCCTCAGAATGGTGGTTAAATGGCAGTTCTTGATGTTATTTCCAAACACAACAATGCCCTAAGGATGAAGAGAGCCTCACACTAGCCATGCAATGAAGTCCTTCCCTCCAGTCTGATTGTGCCGGTTTAGATGATGTCCCCATCCATCTCAGGACCAGCAGCAGTCACCTAGGCATGCCATGCTCTGCCTGGCTGAGGCTGATTAGAACTCACCTGTGTAGGTTAGGAGGAGATCAACTTTTCCCAGCATCCCAAGCCATGTATGTGTGAGCAAAACCAGGACTTTGTTTGGAAGGAGAAAGAAGGCAATGGATGTTGGTAGGCAACAACAGTATCAATCTTAAGGAAATAACTAGGGCCTTAAAAAAAAAACAAAAAAGCAAGCTTATATAGTTTTTTACTAGAGAGAGAGTAAGTCTAATCTGTCACTTCTTTCTTATCCACAGCTCCTTCATTCCCAAGTTCATCACCCACCTCTTCAAGTGCAAACCAGTTAGCATGGTGGGAGCAGAACAGGTAAGACAAAACTGGCATGGGGCCTTTGCTTTATGGTTCTGCCATAAAACCCGTATCCTTTTCATATAAATCTACTCTGGAGAAATAAAAGGGCTAATTTTCCCTGTTTGGGAATAATGTAATGACCTAGCTGCTGCTTACCTCATTCATCTGTTTATTTAAAACATTTTTGCTGAGCACTTAATAACGACCAGACATTGTTCTCAGTGCAAGGTATATACCACAGTGAACAAGACAGAAAGGTCTCTCCTTGTTGCTCATATTCTAGTAAGAAGAGACAGATAATATACAAATTCACAAAGAAACTGGAAGATAACTGAAATTGAGTAGCCTGAAGGATGGAAAACTAGGTTATGCGGAAGAATGTCTTCAGAGTGGAAGGGAGTAATGACTTTAGATTGGATGGTCAAAGAAGGCTTGTCTGAGAACTGCAGCTTGAGAAGGAGCCACTTGTGTGAAGACCTGAGAGAAAAGTGTTCCAGGCAGACAAGCAGCAAGCACAAAGACTCTGATTATTTTGGATCCCCTAGTGGCTGTCCTATGAGTCTGAATCGGCTTGACAGCAATGGGCTTGGTTTTTTGGTTTGGTTAGTGGCTGGGGGAGAGACCACTTAAGAATAGCGAGCAAAGAAAGGCTTATTTTCTTGGTACTTAGAAGCTCTGCTCACCTCCCTCAAGATGCTATCTGTGATTAGCCCTTCAGTTCTGTGCTTCAAGACATCTCTTCACAGTTTGTATCACCTCAGCACTGATGAGCAAAATCGCCTCTTTTCAGCCACCACCAATTCAGACTGTCTGAAATTTTGAGCGGTTATGAGCTCAGAGAGCAGTTTAAGCTACTTTAAAAAGAAACAAACAATAATACTCAGCCCTTAACTCTTTAAAAAAACACATTTAGGGGCAGATTATTCATATGCTGATCGAAAACGATTCTCATATATTCATTAAAGTAAATTCTCTCTAGACCTGTGTCAGCACTTAGTAAACCTATTTCAGTTACTTTTTATGTTTGAAAGAAGTCAAACTATAGTTTTAAGTGAGACAGTTAGATTATTGTAGACATTTCTGTAAATCCTGCTCTTCCACCAGATCAGTTTGACTTGGTAGAGGCTACGCTCTCTCAGCTCAGTGACTTGCCCTCACACTGGCCTCTCATTTGTGGTGGTCCAAGTCTTGCCTCAGTAAAACGGCAAGTTAGCATGCACCACAGCATATCATGGGTCTTTCACAAAGAGTCCATTCTGGGGGTGTAACATCTGCGAATCCCGAGGATCTCTTATATCTTCTAAGTGCAGTTACTCTTTTTGTAAGTGAGCAGCCTTTCTAGGTTATGAAAAGGCAGTATGGTGTGGTCAGTAAGAGGATGGGCTTCAAGGCCATGGAGGCCTGAGGCTGAATCCTGTCTCTGCTATGGAGCAGCTGTTTGCCCTTTGACCAGTTACTTAACCTCCCAACACTTCAGTTTCCTCGTCTATGAAATGGGGGTAATCATAGTACCTCAAGGGTAGTTGTGAGAATTAAACAAGATAATGCACAGAAAGGGCATGGCACAGTGTCTGGCACATGCTAAGCCCTCAGTAAATGCCAGCTCTTAAGCATTTGAAGTGTCCTGAGACCAGGGACAGGAGTTTGTTTCTGCTTTCACTTCTCACCTTCCCTGAGGTCTCTTCGACACAGGCCTGCACAGTAACATCGAATCAGTGCTTGTTGCTGGCTAACTGGCTGACCATCTGTAGCCAGAATCAAAAGTATTATTGTCTGAGAAAACTTCCTGGGAGGTTATGTGGATTCAGACATGGACTCTGCCTGACAGTAGCATTTCAGTGTTTTGAAATTCTTGACCCTTGCATGTCATAAGCATGGAACTAATTCTCTCCATTGGAAACAGAAGAATAATGCCCCAGCACGTCATCTCCAGTTTCATTAGGCATTTTTACTGGGAATTCATTCTGTTCACTTCACTGTTGGCTGTAATCAGAGACGGTGTGGAGTGATTACTCTGTGTATCTGGGAGAAGCTTTAGAGTTGTCCATTACTATGTTACTGTGTTTCTGTCTCCAGACTTGATGAAGCCACTGGAGCATGAGGTTGATTCATTGGAAATATGTTTTCCATGAGTTTGCACCTTTGCCCAGGCCTTACTAGCTGATTTGGTGTCTTAACAACCATGATAGTTTCATTTTGTCACATAAATCCAATATCCTATATATTTTTCTCAGATTTTCTCTTGTTTAAAAGAATGTTAAAATAACTAGCGCAGACACCAATAATCAGTATTTTCAGAAAAATACCAATTTGGCCAGTGCATGCTTCTGTTTTCAGATGTGAATTTTTTAGATGTGCTGAAACTGGAGTTTTCCTTTATCAGACCCCAGGCAAACACGACAGGAGAGCATGTATGTCTACAGGCCCAGCGTGGGGGAGGAAGTGGGTGAAAGCTGCAGGGCAGTGTGGCCCTTGAAGGATTCCCAAGTGAAGTTCAGATTTAGCTGGGTCCATGCTTGCCCTGAGCGTCTGGGCTTTGAAACCAAAGCAGTCATGTAGTTGGAAGCACTTCCACTCAGGCTGCAGAACCAAAGGAGTCAAGAAATTAACAGATACTCACAGACTGAAGCAGATTCTGCCTCAAGTCATGGAAAGGCTGTAATCTAAGCTTTAACAAAAGCTAGGAAACTCAAAGCTAATATTTAGCCTAATCTCAGCTGCCTCTGCTTTGCCCCAGTGGGGCTAGGTCCTAAATTTAGGTTATGCTTCAATACTTGTGCCTAAGATGAGAAAGGAGACATTTTCCTGCTCTTTATTCTTTCCTGCTTACTATATTAAGTGGGTTATTTGTCTCTGGGCCCCAGAGTCTTCCTGAGCTATTGCAAAGGCATGCGGAACTGAAACGAACCTGTATTTATAATGCTTCTTGCTGGCTTATGAATTTCAGAGAATCCTGTGGGATTTGCAGGGTCGTTAATTAGTCTTATGGTCATGGCAGTATATGACAACACACACCACAAATGGAATCCATTTGCCCAAATTTACTACAGAGAAGACAGCACAGTGTGGTGTAGGGAAAGGGCCCCAAGCCGCCAGGAGACCTGTGTCCAGTCCCTGCTCTGATGTTCATGACCCTTCTGATCATGAACATTTGCTTCCAGCTCAGGGCTCAGTTGCTTCATGTTCAAAAGAGCACTGCACCAGGTGCTCTCAGGCCCCTTCGAGACCTATCTTATGGAGTCTAAAATATTTTGTGCAATGTATTTCAGTCTATGAAGTTATTTTCTTTTTCTTTCTATTATCTTTATTAACCATGTTGACTTTTAAACTCACATAATTCAAAGCCATCTGAAGAAAACGTGTGTGAAGCAAATTTTAGATTTTTTTTTTTTTTTAAACCCAAACACCATGGAAAGGAAGAGAATCAGGTAGTGTGTTTATCATGGCACTCAGAAAAATGAGAAAGCAGGATGGTTATTCTCAGGCACAGTTCTTCTAGGTAAATTTCCTAAAGGTGGCGGGATGTTTTTAAGCACTCCTAAAAAGAAATGAATTGATAAAATGTGATACTCATTTATAGTAAATTTTAAAAACAAAAACCTTAGCAAATTAAACAGATAAAAGGGAAATGGTTGAATCTGATAAAGGGTGTATTTTAAAAAACTTATGAGAGGGTATGGATTACATGCGTATATCCACTTGTCAAAATTCTACAGTTTAAGAGTTGTATGTGTGCAAATTTTACACCCAGAATATTGAATGAGAGATGGGAAGTGATTACAGCAGGATTTCTTAACTTTGGCTCTATTGGGGCTGGATAATCCTTTGTTGTGGGGGCTGTCCTGTGTACTCTAGGATGTTTAGCAGCATCCCTGGCCTCTGCGCACTAGTTACCAGTAGCACCCTCCCAGTTGTGACAACCAGAAATTCTCCAGACATTGCCAAATGTCCCTGGGGTGGGGGGAATCGCCCCCAGTTGAAAACCACCGGATTAGAGGTGTAGATGAAGCAAGAATGGTGGAGTGTTTTTGGTTGTTGAAGCTGGGTAGCAGGTATATCAGGGTTCATTATTCTGTTTACTTTATGTTTGAAATTCTCTATGATAACAAATTTTTAAAGAATGATAGTGGCCCACTCCCACACATACCCATGCATGTGTAATCCAAAGTAAAATTTTGTTTTGGAAATTGACACAAAACTTGCATGCTTCTTAAAATAAACTAGCTTCCTTCTAGATTTTCTGACAGCAAAACTTATGTTCAGAAAGCTAAACTTTCTCCTTCCTTCAGTGCGTGTCTGTGTGTGTGTGCGCACACGCTTCTGCCCAGAGAGTAGAGCTGTCTTGCTTTTACACAGTACTTTTCTCATCCTGGTGAGCTTTTTGAATCTCTTCTGTCCCCAACCACTCGGTCTTCTTTGTCTTAAGACCTGACCTATCTAGCCTTCCCGCTGAGAGCCCACAGCCTGTCCTACACTCAGTCAGAAGGATGAGGAGACAGGCACAGCCACGCTCCGTAGGAGTTTACAACCATCAACAGGGTCATAAATGGAGATGGGAAGCCTGGCCAACACTGAACAAGCTTATGAAATAAATTAATCGGTTAATTAAAAAAAATGACAGTGAACAACATGCTTAAGGGTAAAATATAGAAAGCTTTTCTGTTGAGATTAGGAATAAGACAAGAGTATCTGTGTCAGCATTTTTATCCCACATTGCCCTTGAAGTCATGGCCAGTGCAGCAAGGCAAAAAAATTTTTTAAAAGAAAGAAAAAGTATTAGAAAGGAAGAAACAAAACTATCGTTTTCCACAGAAGACATGATTGTGCATGATAATATCCAAAAGAATGTACAGATAAACTACTAGAATGTGAAGTTAGCAAGGTTGCTAGATATAAGGTCTATATTAAAAATCAATTATATATTTCTATATACAAGCCACAAACAATTTAAAAATGAAAATTTATAAATGAAACCATTTTCAGTAGAATCAAGAAATATTAAATAGCGAGGAGTAAATCTAACAAGAAATGTGCACATCTTCTACACATGAAAACTACACAATATTAAGATAAAGAACAGCTTTTTAAATGGCAGGATAGATCATGTTCATAGATTTAAAGTACCCAGTATTAAAAAGATGTAAATTCTTCCAAAATTAATATATAGATACAGTGTAATCCCAATCAAAATCCCAATAGGACTGTGTGTTTGTGTGTGTATAAATTGATAAGCTGATTATAAAATTTAGATGGAAATGCAAAAGACCGAGATTAGCCAAAATAATGTTAAAGAAAAAGAATAGAGTTGGTGGACTTAAACCTCAGCATATTGAGACTTATTTTGATGCTACAGTAATTATGCCAGTGTGGCACAAGGAACAGATAGGCCAACAGAATGGAATTGGGTTCAGAACTCTACCCACACATATATAGACACTTGGTTTGTGCCAACAGTGGCACTGTAATTCAGTAGAGAAAGGACGGTCTTTTCAGTAAATAGTGCTGGGTAATTGGATATCCATATAGGAAAAAAATTAATCTTTCTTTTTTTAATTGTACTTTAGATGAAGGTTTACAGAACAAACTAGCTTTTTATTAAACAATTAATATGCATATTATTTTGTGACATTAGTTGCCAAACCCACTACATGTCAACACTCTCCCCTTCTCGACCTTGGGTTCCCCATTATCGGCTTTCCTGTCCCCTCCTGCCTTCTCATCCTTGCCTCTGGGTTGGTGTGCCCATTTAGTCTCCTTTTGTTTTATGGGCCTGCCTAATCTTTGGCTGAAGGGTGAACCTCAGGAGTGACTTCATTGCTGAGCTAGCTGTAAGGGTGTCCAGGGGCCATACTCCCGGGATTTCTTCAGTCTATCAGACCAGTAAGTCTGGTCTTTTTTGTGGTTGTTGTTAGACATTTGTTCTGCATTTTTTCTCCAGGTCTGTCCAGGAGCCTCTATTATGATCTCTGTCTGAGCAGTCGGTGGTGGTAGCCAGACACCATCTAGTTGTGCTGGACTCGGTCTGGTGGAGGCTGTGGTAGTTGTGGTCCATTAGTCCTTTGGACTAATCTTTCCCTTGTGTCTTTGGTTTTCTTCATTCTCCTTTGCTTCAGATGGGGTGAGACCATTTGAATATCTTAGATGGTCACTCACAAGCTTTTTTGTTTGTTTGTTTGTTTTATGGCATTGGTTAACAACCTCATGACATGTCAGTACGCTCCCTTCTCAACATTGGGTTCCCTGTTACCAGCTTTCCTGTCCCCTCCTGCCTTCTAGTCCTTGCCCCTGGGCTGGTGTGCCCCTTTAGGTTCGTTTTGTCTTATGAGTCTGTCTGATCTTTGGCTAAAAGGTGAACCTCTGGAGTGACTTCATTACTGGGCTAAAAGGGTATCTGGGGCCATACTCTCAAGAGTTTCTGCAGTTTCTGTCAGACCAGTAAGTCTGCTCTTTTGTGTGTGTGTGTGTGTGTGTGTGTGTTAGAATTTTGTTCTATATTTTTCTCCAGCTCTGTCCAGGACCCTCTATTGTGATCCCTGTCAGAGCAGTCAGTGGTGGTAGTGGGCACCATCTAGTTATACTGGACTCAGTCTGATGGAGGCCCTAGTAGTTGTGGTCTGTTAGTCCTTTGGACTTATCTTTCCCTTGTGTCTTTAGTTTTCTTCATTTCCTTTGCTCCTGAAGGGGTAATACCAGTGGAGTATCTTAGATGGCTGCTTATAGGCTGAAAAAAATTAATCTTGATATTTACTACACACTATATACAAAATCAGTTCCAGTGAGGATTTGGATAAATTGGAATCCTCATCCATTGCTGATGGGAATGTAAAATGGTACAGCTGTTTTGGAAAACAGTTTGACAGTTTCTCAAAATGTTAAACGTAGAATTACCATATGACCCAGCAATTCCACTCCTAGGTTTATACCCAAAAGAATTGAAAACATATATTCATACAAAAACTTGTACATGTACTTGTTCATAACAGCATTATTCACAATAGTCAAGAAGTAGAAACAACCTAAATGTTCATCAGCTGATGAATGAAGAAATGAAATGTGGTATATACAACCATACACTGAAACATTATTTAGCAATAAAAAGAACGAAGTATTAATACATGCTGTAATATGGTTGAACCTTGAAAACACTGTGCTAAGTGAAAGAAGCCAGACACAAAAGGCTACATATTGTATGATTCCATTTATATGAAATGTCCACAACAGGCAAATCTGTAAGACAGAAAGTAGATAAGTGGTTACCAAGAGCTAGGGGGTGAGGAGATGGGAAGTGACTGCTAATGGGTACAGGATTTCTTTTTGGGGGTGGTGGTAAAAATGTTCTGGAATTAGACAGTGGTGATGATTGCATAACTTTGTGAATATGCTAGAAACCACTGAATTGTTATGCAATGTGAATCACATCTCAGTTTTTAGAAATCAATTCCAGATGGGTTATAGCTCTGAATATGAAAGGTAAAACAATAGAGCTTCTGGAAGATAACATAGCAGAATATCATCATGACCTTGAGATAGGCAGAGATTCCTTAAAACAAAAGGTAATGAACCATAAAATAAAAGATTGATAATTTGGACTACATTAAAATTAAGTATTTCTTTTTATCAAAAATATACCATTAAGAGAATTAAAAGGTAAACCACAGAGTAGGAGACAATATTTGCAGTATATATAATTAACAAAATGCTCATATTCTGAATACATAAAAAATTAACAAGTTAATTAGAAACATGACAAAAAACTTGAGTAGGCACTTAAAAAAGAAGATACACAAAAGGCCCATAAACATATTAATTATCAGGAAAATGCAGAGTAAAACCACAGTGATAACAGAATGAAACTAAAGCAACTGACAATACCAAGTATTCCTGAGGATGTGGAGCAAGTGGAACTTCTGTACCTTGCTGGTGAGAGTGGAAATTGGCACACCCACTTTGGAAAACTCTTTGGCAGTATCTGCTAAAACTAAACCTACCCTGTGATCCAGCAGTTCTACCTTTGGATAGATTCCACGCAAGCGAAATGAGTGCTTGTGACCACCAAGGCACATACAGGAATGCCAATGGCAGGTTTCTGAGCAGTAAACTGTGGTGATACAGGACAGAAGAGTGTTACCTTTGTTGAGAAGGGAGAGCAT
>NW_004443976.1:18626488-18655314 GCF_000243295.1 Trichechus manatus latirostris | reverse complement strand
TCCTCAAAGGTTTCCACTACCGGGTGATGAACTTTCACGGGTGTAGCATACTAGCCTACCCTGCACCTCAACAACTCATCAATGACATCAGACAGCCCATAACACCCCAGAATTACCTCTGAGGCTCAGACGAATGTGGTGATGGCCACCTCCTGCCCAGTGCCCCATGCCTATGGAGATGAACAGCTATTTTCAAACATGAAAACCAACAGATTTTCATGATAAATGGGACCTTTTACTTCACTTCCTATAGACAGCTGCCAGGTCTGTTGGACTAGCTCCTGCCTTTTCTGACTGAATTGCCCTTTATAAAACCTGAGACCAAAGTTTTCATGTGTTCAGCTATCTAGTGAGGACAGAATTTTATTGTGACTGTCCAGGGGATGAAAATGTCATATCTCCCTAGATATAGGGGACACTAGAGAATTATGTCTGGTTCATTCAAAACTCCTACCACTTAAGACTATACAGTTATTTATGCCTATAATATATCTCCAGGAAGTAAAAAATATTCCCAGATGTTTTCAAACGTAATGGTTGATCTTTGGTTTTGACAAGGCTCTCAAAATTTGCTACATGGAAAACAAAGTTGATTCCTCAGCAGGCCTCACATTTTTAAAAAAACAGTTGCCATCTAGTCAATTCTGACTCATGGCATCCCCAAATTATGAAATCTTTCCAGTAAATAAAACTATAGAAAATAATGTAAATGATACCAGCTCACCACCCAGCTCAGTAAAATCTTAATGTGTTTCCAGATTTGCGTTAGATCTTTTCTTTTTTATAGTAAGTCAGTAATTATAGTTATTGCTGAAGCCAACTCTGGGTCCCTCCCTGCCATTCTCCTCCCTCTCTGCTCCAAGGTAACTACTATTCTGATTTTGATTTTTATCATTCCCTTATGTGTTTTGATATGTTACATGTGTGTATATATTCATAAATAATGTATAGTTTTGTTCTGCATATTTTTAAACTTTATGTAAATGGTACTATACATATCATTTCCGCATTAGCTTTTTTTGTGCAATATAATGTGTTTTTTTTGAGATTTATCCATGTTGATAGATGTCACTTTGAGTTCATTCATTTTAACTTTATTATCATATTCTGTTGCATTAATATACTACCATTTGTTTATCCATTCTACTATTGATGGACATTTATACTATTTCCAATCTTTTGCTTTTACAAACAATAATGCAAGGAGCATTATTTTACATGGGCAAGAATTTCTATAAAAGATGTAAATGTTTTGTTATGGGATATGTGCATCATCAAGTGAGAAAATATCACTATATTTCCCCCAAAGTGCTTGAACTAATTTATGCTCTCCTCACAATTGTGAATTTCATTGCTCCATATCCATGCCAATACTTGGTATTATCAAACTTTTTACTTTTGCCTATGTGATGGCTGTAAAATGATATACAATTATGATTTTATTTTGCATTTACCAAATTACTAATAAGGTTAAGCATCATTTCATATACTTTTGGGGCATTTGAGTTTCCTCTTTTGTGAATTGCCTGTTCACATTCTTTGCTTCATTGTTGTTGTCGTTGTTATTGGGGCTGTTGGTCTTTTTCTTATTGATTTGCAGGAATCTTTATGTATTCTGAATATTATCCCTTAGTCAATATTGCAGATATCCTTTCCCAGTTTGTAGCTTGTCTTTTTTTTTTTTTTTTTAAAAAAAAAAACTTTTTCTTGACTTTTTATAATAATGGTCTTATACAATATTTGTCCTTTTGTGATTGACTTATTTCACTCAGCATAATGTCCTCCAGGTTCGTCCATGTTGTGAGATGTTTTGCAGATTCATTGTTATTCTTTAACGTTGTGTAGTATTCCATTGTGTGTATGTACCATAGTTTGTTTATCTATTCTTCTCTTAACCCTGGTGGTGTAGTGGTTAAGAGTTACGGCTGCTAACCAAAAGGTCGGCAGTTCGAATCCACCAGGTGCTCCTTGGAAACCCTATAGGGCAGTTCTACTCTGTTCTATAGGGTCGCTATGAGTCGGAGTCAACCTGATGGCAGTGGGTTTGGTTTTTGGTTTTGGTTGATGGGCGCTTAGGATGTTTCCATCTTTTTGCTATTGTGCATAATGCTGCAGTGAACATGGGTGTGCATGTATCTATTCATGTCACGGCTCTTATTTCTCTAGAATATATACCTGGAAGTGGGATTGCTGGATCCTGTGGTATCTCTAGTTCTAACTTTTAAAGAAAGCGCCATACCGTTTTCCACAGTGGTTGTACCATTTTACAGTCCCACCAGCAGTGTATGAGAGTTCCAGTCTCCCCACACCCTTGGCAGCATTTGTTGTTTTCTGTTTTTTTTATCATTGCCATTATTGCCAGGGTGAGGTGATACCTCACTGTTATTTTGATTTGCATTTAACAGCTAATGGGAGCCCTGGTGGTCCAGTGGTTAAGAGCTACAGCTGCTAACCAAAAAATCAGCAGTTTGAATTCACCAGCTGCTCCATAGAAATCCTAGGGGCAGTTCTAGTCTATTCTGTAGGGTAGCTATGAGTCGGAATTGACTCGATGGCAACGGGTTTGGTTTTTTTGGTAACAGCTAATGATCACAAGCATCTCTTCATGTATTTGTTGGCCACCTGAATGTCTTCTTTGGTGAAGTGTCTGTTCATGTCCTTTGTCCATTTTTAAACTGGATTATTTTGTCTTTTTGTTGTTGAGGTGTTGAAGTTTTCTGTAAATTTTAGAGATTAGTCCCTTGTCAGCTCTGTCGTTCCTAAATTTTTTTTCCCCAGTCTGTGGGTTCTCTTTTTGCCCTTTTGGAAGTCTTTTGATGCATGTGTTTAAATTTTTAGGAAGTCCCAGTTTATCTTCTGCTGTTTGTGCATTTTTAATTATGTGTGATAGTCTATTTATGCCATAAGTTAGGGCCCCTAGGCTTGCCCCTGTGTTTTCTCCATGATCTTTATTGTTTTGGGTTGTGTGGCTTGTCTTTTTACCTTGTTTATGTGTCTTTTGATAGAGACTTAATTTTATTTTAAGGTAGTAGATTTTTCAGTGTTTCCCCTTGTTTGACATTCTTCTCCTCCCATAATAAAACTAAGTTCGTAAGTTTTTCTTTTTCTATCAAGATTTTTAATCCACCTGGAATTTGGCATACTTGTTTATGTACTGGGTTCTCTCTGAGGAAGAGCAGTAATCAGGTCCAGCGGTCTCTGAGTGCCGTCGTGTGGAATCGGGTACAGTGTTCTTCTAATGTGGGGCTCTTTGTGTGGCCCTCAAGCCATTCATGCCAGGCTCTTCTTGGATGCTTGGGTACCTTTCTCTGTGAGCCCATGGCCTTTTCAAAAAGCAGACACCAGGATAGTAAGAATTTGCATCTCTGGAAACCTAGAAAGGTCCGAAATGCCCCAGTGCTTTGCTGGCTTGCAGTTGAATGACCTGCAGGGTTAGGCCTTTGGCTAACCACGTCACTGCACGCAAGTGTTCCTTCTTTAGTGTAGCCTTTCTCAGCAGTGTTCAAGGGCAGTATTTCCAGCTAAATTATTCTGAGTCAAACATAAATGTCTTCCCCATGTTTTTATACCACCATCAAAATTAGAATCACCATCACCATTAGATTAATAGTGTTTATCTTATAAATGAGTTTAATAAATGAGTTTATCTTATCTTCAGTGGTTAATTTTCCTGTCTAAAGGAAAGTACAGGCAGAATCTGAGGATGCAGTTTTGTAGGGCCTGAAGCAATCCCACTCCATGCCTGCTTGATATAATTATGAAAGGCTTTTTATTAGGAGCAGGCAGTAGCAGATATAGATCTTGTCTTGAACATAAGATTGACCAGTATCGTCAGAGTTGTAGTGGTGGCAGCGGTGGGGACTGTCACCCATAGGTGCTTTTCTCTGGTTGGTTATACAGTTCCATTCTCCTGTACCATCTGAACAGGCCAGAGTTGGCCCTTCTAGGCTTCAGCCATTTCTATGCCACCTGGTTGCCAAGAGCAGCAGCAGGTTAGAAGTACATGAGGAGGTGGCAGAAAACAGTGTGAGCTCTGAACCAACACTGCCCAGTGGCGTTTACCTGGACAGCAGGGATTTGAGCTACAGCTTGTAGTTCCTGTCTACCTCATCATCTAATCCCGTCCATCGTTTGGGATGCCAGTAGCAAGTTCCTTAACCTTTGAAGCTTTGGTTTTCTCATCAATAAAATGGGGACAATAAATGGCAGGGTCTTGTGAAGACTAAGTGAGATCAGGCAGACCTAGTATCCATCATTCCTGGCATTTGCTGGGCCATTAGGAAAGTTGGTATCCTTCCAAATAATTGGCATCCATAGCTCTTAACCACTGTGCTACCAGGGCTCCACTGGCATCCAAGAAGGGAAAAAAGAAAAAGGCTGATTGTTGCCAAAATACTGATGTTTAGGTTTGGTTAAATCTCCTACATTCTCACTAGCATCCACAGAAATTCAAAATATAACAATAATGAGATATCATTTTTGACTACTGAATAAGTAAAATGTTTATAATTTTCAGTGTGTATGAGGGTGCAATCTGCACTGCTGACAGGTGTGTTAATAGGTACGTTCCATTCGGAAAGCAGTTGGAAGATACGTATCAGAAACCTTAAAAATGACCTCATTCTTTGATCTGCCCCAGACTATATCCTAAGGAAATGCCATTGATATACCTACAGTTATATTTAGAATGCTGTCCATCACAGCATTTATGATTTATAATAGTAAAAATCTAGAAACAAAATAAATAGGGAAATGGTGTAATAATGGCCTGGGGGCCAAGGTGTCTGACCTCCTCTAACTTTGCAAGGAGGAGAATCATTATCAGCATCAACAGCCCAAGGCTGATTCCTGAGGCAGAGGTCAGACATGCCTCTACCTTCCAACCTTTTTACCAATTCTGACACCAGCCACCCCTCCCATGGCACTCTCTTCTTCTCTGCTAGATTTGATAATTTGTAGCAGTGGCCCACACAGAACTCAAAGACCGTACTCAAGATTACAGAGTTCATTAGGGAAGCAACAAGGTGCAACTCAAGACTGAGATCAACTTGGAAGTAACAGGAACAACTCAAACGCAGTTCCTCAATCAGGACAGCTGCTTCTCGCCCTCTGCCTCCGGGTCCTGCTGGGGGCCTTCTTGCACATTGGTTACAACTCTTAGTTCCATAGGACAGCAAGTCTCACCACAACTCTCTCACCTGTCTCCTGGCTCCTGCCGTCTCGCACCACCGTCCCTCGTGCCACTGCTGCACCCTCGTCTCTTGCTGTCTTCCATGTTACAGCTCTTCTCTCTCTCTCCGTGTCTCCCTTTAAGCCTCGCCAGGTGGCAAAACTGACCAATCCTCTCGTTAGGGTTCCATACACCTTATTTGCATGGTCCCTCCACGAATCTGATTTATATCATTAGCAAGCTATCCAATCCCATTGGTGGGCCACAGGCACCTCATATGCATAGCCCCACCCAGTCATTTGGTGGGAGTTACAAAGACTGTGGCTAGAAGGGCCGCATTAAGCAATTCATTGCACCGCAGGCCACCCCCTGGCTCTTCTAGCCAATGGCTAGATATTTTAAAGTTATACACACACATACTCACACACAGCATAGAGAACTGTATAACCGTTAAAAATCATGACTTTTTAAAAGACTACCTATATGGGAAAATAGGATACAAAAGACTTCACATATTTAAGTGGGAAAATACTGTGTATATACAATATCATTTAGTTTTATTTCTAGATTGATTTTTTATACACACACACAGACAGGAAGGAATTATACCAAGTTTAACTGTTGTTTTCCTGGGTAACGTGATGAGAATTATAATTACTTTCTTCTTTTACATTTATGTTTATTTTCCAAATTTTCTGCAAAGAGACCATATCACATTTACAATCAGAAAAAAAGTTTTTAATCAGCAGTTTTTAATCCTCCAGGTGTTATGTCCATACTAAGTGGCTGGTAAGTAATATTCTGCTTCACTCCACAGCTGCTGCTAGACACCCACTCCCTGAAGATGGTGCTGCTCGACCTACCCTCCATCGGCTCACAGGTGGTGAGGAAGGCCCCTGCCAGTTACACCAAAATTGTTGTGAAAGGCATGACCCGGGCTGAGATGATCCTCAAGGTGACTGATGGCTGTGTCTTCCTCAGGGCTTCTTTTAACAGGGGCTGGTTATTTGGTCGCTTATTTCAAGGAATATTGGTTTTGAAAGCGTAGGTTAGGGCCTGTCCCCACCTGTCCCAAAGGATGACGCACATTCTTTGGCTGGACTGGATTTTGGCCTCATCAAATATTGTTGAAAGTCAGTGGACTTGGAGTCAGTAATTCTTTCTGACAAATGAATTCTTTGTTGTAATGAGATCCTTCGTCGTAGGATTTGGCCAAGATTGGAAGTTATGTTGCGTTGCCACTGTGAATCAGTGTGTAAGTCAGGGATCCCTTTGCTTCTCACAGGAATTTCAGCCCCTGCTATCAGTTTCTACCTTCCACATAAGCTTCTTTTGCCTTCTATATGCTGCCACTTTAAAAGAACCTGGAACAGATGTAGTCACTGCATCTAATCAGCAGATGGGTTTATTTTTTGAAAGCCCCATTTAACAAAATATTGTACGTGGAGTGATGATGTTGAGACTGTCTGAAGCCCTGAGCATCTGATTTCCGCCTGGACTTGTTAAAAAGGAAGAAGGGCCTATTTGGAAGGGACGGGAAGGCTAGAGAGCGAATAGTACTCCCATGAGATGGTTTTAAAAGCCCAGGGCCTGCAGGCTCTTCAGGTCTGTTTCACAAACAGAATGACTGAAATAATGGCAGGAGTAAAGTAGCAGCGGGAGCCCCAGCATCAATGGGACCAGGTGAGGGTGGCTACACAGAACTTGTGCTTATGGCTCCAGGAAATTGGAAGCAGCCTAGTCATTTTCTTACCCAGCTGGTTTTCTTACTGGGAAGGAAGAGGAAGAGCGCACACGATTTGGGAATTAATCTGCAGAGGATTTCTGAGTGAACTACTCCTTGCCACTCATTGGTACTTTCTCAGGAATTCAAAACAAAATCAGTCTGCTGGCGGAAGAAAATCAGAGACTGCGTTCCACAAACTAGGGAGACATGAATTTGAGTATTGCGATGCCATTACTTTCCTTCTGTTTGTGTATTAATTGAAAATTTAAATGACGTTCCAGATTTTAAGCCTTCAAAAGAGTGAGGCAGCTTTGGAATTTTTGTTTTTGAGAAAGTCAGCTGAAGTTGGTTCCTTTTGCCGCCCATTTCTCAGCAATAATATGTCAAGACAGATGGAGCAGGTACCACGTCATACCTATGAAATGTCCCAAAAAAGAGACCCTCTGACACAGTGTTTCCCAAATGGTCCTGACTTCTAAAAATTCACCTGGGACCCCACCCAGGCCTACTGAATAAGAATCTTCAGAGGAGAGACATGGAAATCGGAGCCTTTAAAAGCACCCCAGGTGATATTTATGATTCAGCAAATCAGTTTGTGGTCAGCTTGCAGTTAAGGAGAAATGAGTCCCTGCCCACCAACCGTGAGTCTTCCTGGAGGGCTGATGTTGTCTCTCTCCCTTGGTAGGTGGTGATGGCACCTCATGAGCCACCAGTGGTGTTTGTGGACAACTACATCAAACTCCTTACGGACTGCAACACAGAAACCTTCCAGAAGATACTGGACATGAAGGTTAGCTTGGTGTCTTGTGTCCACCCCTGCTCATCCTTCTCAGACTCTGGTTCTCAACTGGGGGCGGGGGGTGGGATCTGGTCTCCTGGGGAGCTTCCTCAGAATATGCCTGACGCACTCTGCAGACCGGACTTTCAGAAGCCTTTTGAGCAGAAGGGTCCTGGGCATACACACTTGATGATTCTGGTAGCACCTCCGCTACCCAGCCAGGCTGGGGGTAGAGTGCGTAGAATGAGGAGCAGGAGTATTACCTTCCCCACAGTGTTTACCCGTCTTTTCTTCTCTCTCGACCCCTTCTTCCTCTCCTGTGTTTGGAACCTTTTCTTCTTCTCCGGCTTTTCTCCCAGGCTGCTTCCCAGGGCTGCTAACTCCTCTGAAGAGTGTTAGTCCTCAGCCTAGAGCAGTCCTGCTATTTGCAGAGCCTCAGCTAACAGAGGGTCCACAGCAGGACTTCCCCTCCCTCTGGGGCCCAGACTTCATGGTGGCTCTCCTTTCTCTTTGCACCTCAGGGGCTGAAGAGAAGCGAGCAGAGCAGCATGCTGGAACTCTGCCGCCAGAGGCTCCCCACCCCGCCCTCGGGGGCAGAAGGCCCCAGCTCGCTGTCGCTGATGGCTCCAACGCCAGAACAGGAATCATCTCGCATCCGGAAACTAGAGAAATTAATTAAAAAGAGACTGTAGGAGATACAAGGGCTGGTGGCCCGCAGCACCCAGTTCCCCAGAAGCCTCCTGGCCTCTCCTGTTCTCCCCGTGACTCTCAGATCGTCAGTCGCAAGACTTCCTGGGACATTGTTAGTGTGTTTCTGCCATGCCCTCTTTTAATTCCTACCTTAATCAGAGAAGTGGAGTAAGGGCTGGGTTGTAAAAAAAGTGGTTTAGGTCATCTCTAATTCCTGAAACAGGCAGCAGTGGCTGAGGCCCCCTGTGGCTCAGTTGCTGCTCCCGGGCTGCTCTTACCTGGTCGATGTTCATCGACTCCTGTGGTCTCACTGCTGCAGTCACACCCTTGGGCTTGTGGCCTGTTCCTTACCATGCGCCATGCAGGCAGCTGGGTGAGAAGGCCTGGCTCTCACCCCTTCCTCCATCTGCTACTGTTTGAGGTTACCTCTGCAGCCAGAACCCTGAGACTTTGCCTCTTCCTCCCTGCGTTTGGCTGTAGGGCCTGAGTTCATGAAGTAGCAGATTGCAGGTGTAGGAAACTAGCCTTTGTTTATGAAGGGCGTGGTGATATGAGCATTCTTCCCTGTAAATCCCAGCATCCTGGTACATGTTTTGCTTCTGGTTCTTTTTGTGATTTGGCCAAGTTGTCCTGTGTTCTCATTTCTCAGTAATCTCTAGTTCCCTTTCTGTATACTTCTAAGGGGAGAGAGCCCCTCTGTGTCTCACCAGGAGGCTGTCTGTGCCAGGTCTTGGAAGCCAGGTGTCCTACCTGCTGTGGGGCTTTCGACCTGTATGGGGGCAGACCCACATCTGCCCTGAGAGAGAATTCCCTGAGAGGGAATGCCTGTCTGAGGGAAAGTGGGAAGCTTTCCTGGGAAGAATGTCATAGATGCTGTCCTCAGATGAAGCTGTGCAAAAGCCCAGGAGGCCTGTACCTGCCAGTCCCCTCCTACCCATTCATTTTCAAATCCAACATACTTTCTAGAGTCCTGAAACAACAAGCTCGATGTGCAGCACCCGAATGACATGTCACTTGATTACTAATGAAAAATAACCTGAGTCCGTGGACACGCTGGAAATGGAACATGGATCTTAAACACCAGGCTTGGAACAGCCCCCGACGCACCCTGGGCCCCGGCCTGTCCACCCTGGCCTGGCAGGCCGATACTCTTTTTGGAAGAGAATTGCCTCCTAGAACTGCTTCTTTCCTCCTCCTGCACCAAGACAGCGGGCAGCATATCGGGCAGTGTTGTCCTTCACTTGAAGCACAGCCTGGGTTGACTGTGGCCACAGGTGACCGCTGTTGGTTTACATGTGTTCAGGATTCTAACTGCTGGCCAGGTGTGGGGAGAGCTAAGGAGGAAGGTGAGCTTTTTACAGAGAATGTACGTAACAGGCTTCAGGGTAACGTCAGGATATCAAATCAAACTCAAAAGCGAGTACTGAAGGCAAGGTAAAGTTTCCTGAAAATCCCTAAAACTTGTAACACCCATACAGGAGAAAGCGTTAAGTGTGAAAATTCGACCAGAAAAATGGACTATTTCTTCCCTTCTTGTTTTCCCAATATAAGCACTTTCCACTATTCTCTTTCCCTCTCCCTCAGCCTCCTTAGTCCCAGCTTTGATCCAGGGCCTCATTTCTTCATTGGCTTCCAGCCTTTTCTTGCTGTTCAGTGTGACGCTCATGTTTTGAGCACTTTAGAGTCCGGAACACTGAGAAGAAAATAGCGGAAGTGGTGGAAGAAGGAGGCGGGGCCTTGAGCTGAGCTCTCTTAGGACAGGATTGCTAAATAAGAAAAGGGCAGGATGGGGGCACTTGGGAGAGCACCTGGGACGCTCAGTCAAGAGATTTCCTGTTACCGGGACAGTCTCCGTCTTGCTCTGGGAAAGTTTATGGGCAGCGCTAATTGAAGTTCACATTCTCTGCCCCACTCCTGAAAGGGGTGGTGGGCCTGCCTCCAAACAGCACAGCAAATCCCGCCGTCTGTCATCGACCTGGGGAGCCGGGAAAGCTAGCGACTCCCGCCCCTGGTTCTTGGCACTTGGTGTTTACAGATCCACACTTTTCTTTTTGGTTCTTTCTTGACAAGCCATTTTCTGGATGTCTCCACAACGGCACTGAGACGTCAGGCTGCTTTGTTTTCCCCGCTGGTGGTCACAGCCAGTGGAGTTTCCTGATTTATTACGTTGTCAGGAATCTCCAGGGAGCCAACAGATGTCAGTAGGAGTTATGTTAAATGTCTCATTGACAGGGACTGAATGCTGTGTTTGTCCTACAGAGACAGAGCATGTCTCTCTACAGGGGGCAGCATCAGCATCACCTGGGCGCTTTTTAAAAATTCAGATGCCTGGAGGTTCTGAATCAGTACACCAAGTGGGGCCTGGCATATATGTTTAAAAAGTTCCATAGGTGACGATGATATTCACTCCTGGTTAAGAACCATTGTTGCAGTAGAGAGAAATTTGCTTTTTTGAGGGGTCCCTGTAGTACATTTTCATAAATGTCTGTTTTTCTGGTTGTCTAAGCGAAGTGTTATTACTATACAATCGAGTTGGTACCAACGTGGTAAAAATTCTTTGCTGACAGCTAGCAGCTTTCATTTCACACTTGTGTTGATGGTAGGGACCATGCCGGGAATCAGGCTCTCCCTGTACTCACTAGGATCTTCCTGTTTTGATGACCAAGCCCCAGATCAGAAGCTTTATTTATTACTGTCACTTCAAAATAACATATATAAAGGAATACCCATTGCTGAAAGCAGCAGCTAACCACTCTGTGATTCGGCTAAACTTAGATACTGTACTCTTCCCTTCCCCCCACTTTCTCTAGTCCCTTAAAAAACAACTGAAGTCACTTTATGTGGTTAAAATAAATATTGGTAATTTATAATTAATGGAGACTTCCAACTGCTATGCCAATGATGGACAGACTTCCTGACAGCTGACTCAGAAGGGCCCAGCCTGGAGAAAGTTCGGTTTGGGCAGTAACAGTGAAACAGAAGCCACAGTGGACAGGAAGTGACCTTCAAATTCAGTTCTGAGATTGAAGGTAACTATTGCCACTCCTTCCTCTCTCGCGGAACCAAGATCCAGTACCCAGAAAGGATGTCTGCTTTCTCACGTGTAGGGTGGCCTCCTCAGGGCAGATCAAAAGGGTGGAGAGCTAGTGGCAAGACCAGTGTAAAAACTATGGGCAGCTTGGGGCATGGAGCAGGTCTGAGGGCGCCGCCTGATGCGGGGGTGTTATACGGGCCCATCCTGAATTGCTGTTGGACAAGGAAACCTGGTTCCTTGTTTACAGAATGTGAGGAAAGTGCCAAAAGTTCACAGCTGGAAATGTAATTCCTGTCCCAAGGAAGAGAAGAGAAATCTCCAGAATCACTAGCTTGCTTGAGGGTGAAGGTAAATGTTTCACACTTCTTGTCTACTCCGAGTCAGATTCCTAAAAATAAAATAGAACTGTGTTGGACCATTTAAGCAATAGCCTTGGAAACACGGACACTGGAAGAGCTGGCATATGTAAAGGATACCCTTGAATTTTATCTGTTAAATAAAAATCTCCAGTCTCTTTCTAATATTTATCAAAATGGATAGTCTCCAGGGACCCCCAACTACTACACCTTTGTGAGATGTACATTTCCTTAAAATAAAGCAATTGCTTTTTTGTGTAAACACCTTTCATTTTCCCCATCTGGAAGTGATTTCTTGGTGCATATTGTAGCACAAAAGAACTACAGTTAATTAAAACATTACTGGATGTCATTTGCTAGAATGTATTTCCTTACTGTTGACAGAAAACAGAATGGACTGTAGGAAAGAATCACTAATGAGTCTGTGGACTCTGGGCTCCGTCTGGGCGTCTGCCCTTCTCTCTGTGAAGATATACCTCCTTCCTGACAGTCTGAGGGAACGGTGCGCAGGACTAGACTTCGGGGCTCATGAGGAGAGGCCTGGCCTGTGCAGCGGCAGAGGAAGCTCTTTCTGTAAATGTGTATAGAGGGTCTGCTTCTGATTTGGAGCCCTTCTTGCATTCTGAATTTCTGTTCTGTTGACTTTCCCCTCTTCTCCCTACCGTTCCAATCACGGCCTGCTTGTCCTGTGGCTGCCAGGTGATTACCGTCCTGTATGCAGCCAGTTCATCCTGTTTCCTTAATAACTGAGTGGGCATTATGCAATGAGAGCTCTTATGTTTCATTCAACAGTACAAAATCAGTTGCAGCGCTTCTGCCCTCCTGGCTTTGAGAGCAACACCTAGCTTCCATTCCTTTATTTTCACCAGCTCCCCACTTTGGTAGGGCAGCCAGGGATCAACCTGATGAGAAAAGAAACACTTCCATATAACCCACCTGGAAGGGCAGCAGGAAACAATTTACTTAGGAAGTTCTCTTCCTGCTCACCTGCGTGACCAGGTATGGGAGGTAATGGGATGCAGTGGGAGATGAAGACGGGGTCCTCTTGAAAGAGCCCACAGAAGGCCTGGCCTCTAGGTCTGGTTCTGGCACTTTGGTATTGGGCAAGTCACATATCCTGAGCCTCAGTTTTCAGTATCTGTGAAAGGAGGTTATAATTAGTAGGGTTGTGAAGGTCACACAAGATCACACGTGTGCATGTGCTCTGTTACCTCCATGCAGGGTGAAATGGGCAGTGTGTTCATTATCAAGTGCCAGCTGGGACCTGTGGCTGATTAACATGGTGTGTGACAACCAGGTGGCTGGCTTGTTCTTCCTGGGCTTTCATAAAATGGCCGAGTGACTAAATATCCTGCTGTTTATGTGCAGCCTGCATCCGCAGCATCTGAATGCCTAGTCTTTGCCTTTTTAGGTCATGATTGTGATATCCAAATTACTCAAGAGTTTTAAAAGACGCTTCGTTTCTGTATTCCCCTTGCCCTGGTAGCTGCTGCTGCCATAGCATTTAGGGGTAAGCTGCAGACACTGAGAAGAGAGCGTCTCCCTCCCAGTGGTGTTGGCTGGGGTGCCTGTTGTGGAAAATGTGGCACGTTTCCTCCGAATGCAAATTAGAAAGGTTGCCAAAGGCTTCCTTCCAAAAATTCTTTAGGTGTGGTGTCTGGTGTCCACAGACCAGACTTTTCACTGGCCACTCCTGAAAGCCACAGAATTCTTGCCTGCACTCTGTTGTTTTCTGTTCGGTGTTTTTGTTTGTTGTTGCTTTGACACACAGTGCCCAAAACTCCTAACAAGATTATCCTGGAACAAGCACCCCTAACTGGGAAGTCTGAGGATCACAAGCTGTTTGGATCACTTTACAGTTGCCTTTCAGAGAAGTTTAGACCTTTTCCAAGGCCAGCTAAATCCCCGCAATCAGCTGGAAAGTGACAGACTATCACTGTGTTTGGCTCTTTCAGCCCCCTTCGGAGAGGTCCATTCTGAGAATGCAGTGCGATAGAGTGATGTTAAAATAAAAATAGTGTGAAATGCTTTGTCCCCTAGGAATGTTTATCACTTCATCTGAGGGCTCTGGTAGCTTCTGCTCAGTAATCAAATGGAATTTGCACAACTGCCATGCCTCCTTCCGTCTTGGGTAATTTTTCAACAAGTGAGAAATGAAGAATAACTTCTCCACAAACTTCCCTCTACTTCTGGGGCCAAGAAAAGTATTTACAAAGTGGGCCACAACTTTCAGGGATACTGGATGAAATGGTGGCGGGAAACCAGCTTCTTCCACTTGTTTGCTTTGTGCTGATGGGAAAGGAAGGCGCTTCTCAGAAAGAGGAACTGTACCGCCTGCTAAGGAGACAAGATTCTTCACAAAATAATGGACTGTAATTGGGCTGGCTAGAGCAGCCACTGAAGGGCTGTAGCAGGCAAATGGAAAAAAACACCAGAAGCTGTGCAAAGAAGACATCAGTTCACCCAGAGACACCCCCACAACCTCATACCCATACCTGTGCATCTACAGTGCTGCTCTCAACAAACCCCAAGTGTGGCTCTGTGCCTGGCTAGCTGAGCTGGTCAGAAGAGGGCGCTGATGGTTGTTAAGGTCCCCTGGTCCCACTTGGCTCAGCCCTAGGCCTTGGCTGCAGAGCCCAGCTTACTGTCTGGCACACATAGGATCTTCTTGATCATGAGGGGACTGAGCGGGTGTTATGAATTGAACTGTGTCCTAAAAACTGTGTTGGAATCCTAACCCCTACACCTGTGGATGTAATCCTGTTTAGAAATAGAGCTTGCTTTCTTGTGTTAATTAAGCCATATAATAGGGTGGGTTCTAAATCTAATCACTTCTGAGTTATGAAAAGCAGATTAGACACAGGCGTGTGCTTGGGGGAGACAGATACCATGTGAGGATCATCAAGGGACTAAGGAATGCCCAGGGCTACAGTCCACACAGCCGAGACCTTGATTTGGACTTGCAGCCTCCAGAACTGTGAGAAAATAAATTTCTCTTCTTTAAAGCCACCCATTGTGGTATTTGTTAAACAGAAGCACTAGGTAACTTACAGGGTCTAGGTGATACTATGTCATCTGTACACATTCCTGGACAAAACATGGGAAGAGAAAGGAAACTACTTATTATTTATGTGTCCAGATACTTAATGATATTTCATCAAATTGAAATCCCGGTTACATAGGTCTGATGAGCTCCATTTTGTGGTGGAAGACCTGGAGGCTCGAAGATGGTAAATGACATGCCCAAGGCTATAGGCTAGTAAGTGACAGAGCCAGGACTTGACCAAATCTGATTTCAACATCTGTGCTCCTTGTATTACACCAGTGAGTTTTCAAATTGATGAGCAGACTTTACCTGGGACCCCCGCTATACAAAACAGATAAAAGTATTTAATTAATATATTTTATAAGTTCAGATATTTTCCAGAGCAAATCAGTGAGAACATTGAAACCATTTCAGTAAATAGAAAGCATTTTAAATCTAAGGTTATGGATGACAGCTCCAGCATCCAATTTATCTCTGTATTTTGCTTTGGTTGCACAGAATAGAGAAATCTTGATTGAATCCAGCTAACAGTTTGCAAATAGTATCCGTTTGGTTTTGTTTAAAACAGCTCTCCTTCCAATCTCAGATAGTCCCCAATTAAACGGGGCAAGACCCTCTATCCTGACATCTCCAAGAATCGGAGCAGGCGCAGCAGCCCCAGCTAATACCCGGAGGTGGAGGGGGGCCCTCCAACCTCTTAAAGTTGTGCGTGTAACAAATTCGAAGATGTGTGTTGTTTTATTACAACTTTTAATTGTCAGTTTTTAGAATAGGTTTAAAATACAGGTAGTCCTCAACTTAACAACAAGGTTCTATTCCAACAAGTCCATCATATGTTGGTTCAAGTCTAATACCTCATTTTTTTTCTTAGTTTTCATTATTATTTCCTTTTATTTTCAGTATCTTTATGAATTACAACATTTGAACATCTGCGAGTGAGCATCTGAGAATAACATCAGCAAATTACAGGCTGCAACACTGTATGTAGTACATGTTACTGAAAAAAGATGTACCAAAAAAAAAAAAAAACAGACGGTCGTAAGTGTTGTTCATCGTGACTAGAATCCGTCGTAGGTCGGGGACTACCTGTGTGTATTTTAACGTGAAGTTAGAATCACACCTTTGTAGAGCTTCTTCCCCCTCCAGAACACCTCTGAAGAATCAGGGTTTCCCCAGAGGTCTGTTTGAAAGCTGCTGCTACATGTTATTTTCCTGACTGTAGAGGGGGCAGGAAAGACTTGGCAACATTACCTTCAGACAGGAAAGAGCACAGTTTCATTTGAAGCTTACCACCCATTCTTCAACAATAGCACCTTGACTGCCACCGAAATTCTGTGCGAATAACCCTGGAGGCCACCTCCTGGATTGTCTCCTTTGGAAAGAAACGTAAGAGAACTCTGATGAGTAACCCCTGGTGCAAGACAGGTGTATTAAGAACAGAAAGGTGTCACTGGCGTGGGGATAGGGGGACTTGGGCAACATTTGGAGGGAAACTGATCCTTCTTTGGAAATCCCCACAAGCCCCAAATCTAATACTTCAGGCCTCACATGTCTTCCTGACCACCTCAGCACTTGAAACACATAGAAGTGATATTTGTGCTCCCATTGCCTCCAGCCCCAGCAGCTGCACTTGGACAAATAAATAGAAAAGGCTGCCGGGAATGGAGGCAATGGGCCTGGGGACTGGGCTGCTCCAGCCCATGCCTCTCCTCTAACAGCCCCAAGGCTGAGGGATCTGTATTCAGTATCAGGGCATTTGCTGTGCTCTGAGCTGGAGCATACGGGTTGGGTGCTGTATTTGTTTTGGGTCTTTGGTCATGAGAAGCTGCGGCCCCAACAGCTTCAATCAGTTGCTTATGTCCCCCACTGTGAAAGAGGACTGGTGAAATCCAAGCCACCCTCCCCCGAACCTCCTTCCAGAGATCTCTGTGTCCCTGGAGTCTACCCTCATCCTCCCCCAGCTCCTCAGACCTTTCTCCTCCCCCGCAGACTGCAGAAGGGAACAGGGGTCTTCATACCTCCCTTGCTTCTGCTCTTGCTTTTGTTACCATTTCAAACCAGAGCTCTACAGCCACGCCTTCACCTCTCATCTGTGTTCCCTCTTAGGAAATTCAGCTTCAGGCTCAGCCACCTTCCTGAAACTTACTCTTAAGTTCACTGCTGATCTCGTCAAATTCTCATTCTCTTTGCACTTTCAGTGTATTTGATGAGTCCTACCCTTCCCCTGGGAATTCTCCTCCCCTAACTCCTTCTGTAAAAGCCTTGGTGAAGTAGTGGTTAAGCGCTTGGCTGCTGACCAAATGGTCGGTGGTTCGAACCCACCAGACACTCCAAGGGAGAAAGATGTGGCATTCTGCTTCTGTAAAGATTACAGCCTTGGAAACCCTATGGGGCAGTTCTACTTTGTCCTACAGAGTAGCTGTGAGTCAGAATCGATTTGAAGGCAACGGGTAACTCCTTCTACGCCTTGCTTTACCAGCTCCAACACTTCTCGGTCTCTTTCAGACTCTTCTTTCCTTCTGAGCCTTTGCTGTGGCCACGTCCCAAGATCTTGGGCTTCCTGTTGTATTCACTCCAGACTCCAGAAACTTTAGTTCTGCTCCTCCCCCTCAATGTCTTCAGTCCCCTAGCATGTCCCATCATCTTCTCATATGTAACATCTCTAGGTACCCTCAGCTCCCTTCCTGGAATTCCCCATTTTCTAAATGGTACCACCTTGCTTTCTCAGTTCCTCAGCCTCAATACCGTAGATTCAATCATCTTTGACTCCTGTTTTCAGCCAATGTACTTATCATAAAAATGTTTCTTAATTACTAATGGTTGCACAAACATCAATCACAGAAATCAAAAGAAAATCTAACTTGTCCCAACAAATCAAGAACTCCAGTCCCAGTAAGGCACAGGAGGTGTGTTTGGCATGTGGAGGCCCTTCTTCGTGGTCTCCAGGTTGGGCCTATGGTGGTTCTCTTTCCTTGGGGTTTCTCAGAAGGAGCTGGGGTCAGCCTCGCTCTGGCAGGTGTCCTCTCACAGCTGACACCACTGATAGCTCTGAGTGTTTCCTGTGTGGCTGCTGCTTCTGTTTTCTTTACCTTATAAAATATTGCAGTAGTTGTTGTTAGCTGCTGTGGAGTCGGCCCCATCTCACGGTGACCCTTCCCGGTCCTGTGCCATCCCCATCGTCGGTTGTGGATCAGACTGTTGTGATCCACAGGGTTTTCATTGACTGATTTTTGGACTTAGATTGCCAGGCCTTTCTTCCTAGTCTTAGTTTGGAAACTCCACTAAAACCTGTTCAGCATCGTAACAACATACAAACCGCCACTGATGGACGAGTGATAGCTGCTCATGAGGTGCATTGGCTGAGAATCAAACCTAGGGTCTCCCACATGGAAGGTGAGAATTTTACCCCTGAACTACCACTGACTGCCTCATGCAGTAATAATACTCATTTGTAAATTACAATATTAGTATTCATGTTAACAAATTAAAACAATATGGAAATATATCAAAGGTCCTACTCTCCTTCTAGACTTTCTCTACCTATGTCGCTACTGTGTTGCAGGGAGAGATACTTTGCAAATAAAAAAAAAATCAATATCAAGGATATTTTTTCTGCAGCTTAACAATATCCTCAGCATATATAGGCCTACTCAACTCTCTTTGATGACTGCCTGGTGTTCTGTAGTTCAGATATGTCATCATTTATTTAGCCAGTTTCCTATTGATACAAAGTAGATTGTTTCTAATTTTTGACTCTTAAAAGCACTTCATCAGTGAAAGTCCTTCTGTAAAAATCTTTGCTTGTTTGTGCTCACATTTTGGTAGCACACTTTCCTAAAAGTGTTCTGTTGTTAATTGCGATTGAGTCTTCTCCAGGTCATGGCAACCACATGTACAACAGAAAGAAATGTTGCCCAGTCCTATGATCGCCGCTATGCTCAAGTCCGTTGCTGCAGCCACTCTGTATTTTGACTGCCTTCCAATTTAGGGGGCTCGTCTTCCAGCACTGTATCGGACAATCTTCTTTTTTTAAAAAATTGTACTTTAAATGAAGGTTTACAGCAAACTAGTTTCTCATTGAAAGATTAATAGACATATTGTTTTGTGACATTGGGTGCCAACCCCACAACATAACACACTCCCTCTTCAACCTATTACCAGCTTTCCAGTCCCCTCCTGCCTTCTAGTCCTTGCCTCTGGGCTGGTGTGCCCGTTTAGTCTCATTTTGTTTTCTAGGCCTGTCTGATCTTTGGCTGAAGAGTGAACTTCAGGAGTGACTTCGTTACTGAGCTATAAGGGTGTCTGGGGGCCATACTTGAGGTTTCTCCAGTCTCTGTCAGACCAGTAAGTCTGGTCTTTTTTTGAGAGTTAGAATTTTGTTCTACATTTTTCTCCAGCTCTGTCCAGGACCCTCTGTTGTGATCCCTGTCAGAGCAGTCAGTGGTGGGAGCTGGGCACCCTCTAGTTGTGCTGGACTCAGTCTGGTGGAGGCCGTGGTAGTTGTGGTCCATTAGTCCTTTGGACTAATCTTTCACTTGTGTCTTTGGTTTTCTTCATTCTCTCTTGCTCCAGTCAGGGTGAGACCAGTGGAAGTATCTTAGATGGCTGCTCACAAGCTTTTAAGACCCCAGACACTACTCACCAAAGTAGAATGTAGAACATTTTCTTTATAAACTATGTTATGCCAATTGAGCTAGATGTTCCCTGAGACCATTATCAGACAGTCTTCTTTTGTGATCCATGGGGTTTTCACTGGCTAAATTTCAGAAGTACATTGCCAGGCCTTTCTTCCTAGTCTATCTTAGTCTGCAAGTTCTGCTGAAACCTCCCCTCCATGGGTGACCTTGCTGGTATTTGAAATGCCAGTGGCATAGTTACCAGGATCATAGCAACATGCAAGCCACCACAGTGTGACAAACTGACAAACATGGTGGAGAAGTGTTACATGCCCATTTAAAAAGAGTAAAGGATATGCACATTTAAAATGTTGCTAACTCTTGCCAAATCTCCTTTGCAAAGATTGTTTTGACACACACTCTTATCCGCAGCGTTTGTACCCACTTCTCCACATCCTCACTAGCCTTAGATGTTTTTTACTGCTCCTTGATCTAAAGGATGTAATTGCAGCTCTGGGTAGAAACCAGGGCTTCCAACCGGTTTGTTCTGGTTTGAACCCCTGCTGAGAATTTGCATTTCTAACAAGTTCCCAGGCCCGGCTAATGCTGCTGGTTAGCGACCAATTCTGAGAACCACTAGTAGGGCCCAGCCCAACCCATTGCCATCCCTTTCAATTCATAGCAACCCTATAGGACATAGGAGAACTGCCCCCTGGGGTTTCCAAGGAGTGGCTGGTGCTAACCTTTTGGTTAGCATCGGTAGCTCTCAACCACCGCACCACCAGGGCTCCACTAGTAGAGCAGTGGTTCTCAAAATTTATTATACATGAGAATCACCTGAGGATCTTGTTGAAGTGTAGATTCTGATTCAGTGTATCTGGAATGGAAATGCAAATTCTCAGCAGGGGTTCAAACCAGAACAAACCGGTTCAAAGCCCTGGTAGTAGCCCAGTAAGCACAAGTTCCCCTTTGGTTTTCATTGCACAAGGACAGATGTGCCCCAGTCCGTGCTATGTCATGCTGCAAGAAGACTTCCTTATTCCAGGTCTGTTGAGCAAAAGAACTGTGGCTTCACTCCCCTTCAGGGCTGCTTAAGGGCATCCTTTGTTGGTCGATTCATGAAATTGATGGTCATCCCTTGTGTCTGTAGTCAGATGATAGTTTTATATTAAATTGGATATTTTTCTATTCTTTTTTACCTTTCCATCTTCCCCCACCACTCCAGCATTGGGCAGTCCTGGCTTAGATGCACCGACCTCAGGTGAGAATGTTATAGAGATAATAGAGTCAAATTCTTAGCTTTTGCGCCCTTGTATAGACCTTTATAATTTGCATATTAAAAAACCAATTGCCGCCTAGTCGATTCAGACTCATGGTGACCCCATGTGTGTCAGAGTAGAACTATGTTCCATAGGGTTTGTAATGGCTATTTTTTTGGAAATAGATCTCCAGGCCTTTCTTCTGAGGTACCTCTGGGTGGACTCGAACCTCCAACCTTTTGGATAGCAGCTGAGCACGTTAACCATTTGTACCACCCTTGTAATTTATAGGAGAAATAAAAGTCATCACAAGGGTGCCAAAAAGACTTTTTTTTGGTTGGGTTTCTTATCCTAAGAGCTTGCCTTTTCATTTTAAGAGCGGAAATCCTGGAGGACTTTGCATGCAATTTATACCATCATCATAGAGAGGAGTGCATCATTGACATAAACATTTTTTCCCCATCCAAATTAAATAAATAAGATGTCTGGCCAGCAGGAGGGAACGAGAAAACCAAGGGGGATGTGACTTGGTTTAGAGATTGTCAGGTCCCTGGGAAGCGATTCAGACCCCCACCACCACTCTTGGCTGAGGTGTGAGAGAAACCTCCCATAAATTTGAGGGAAATCCTGATCTAGAGGTACCATTGCCTGGCTTCCCAAGGTTAACCTGAGAGACCGCAGGCCCCATAGAGAAATCCTGTGTTCAACATGGACCTGAAGAAGGGGCAACAGTATCTGAAGTGTCCATACAGATGCCCCATCATGGAGAGATGACAGCGGCTAAGAGTTCTTCAGCTCCCTGAAAAGTCAGGCGGGAAAAGGCCAGCACATTCGGAGAGACCTTGGGTTGGGACAACTCAGAGGCGAAACAGGTGGCCTGCAGACCTCAAAAGCAGGGGGTGGCACTCAGTGGCCAAGCAGAGTCAAGTCAGGGGCAGTCATAAAGGGAGGCTTGCTGCTCAGGACACCTGACAAATGTAACCAGAAGGAACAAGACACACTTGGCTGCAAAGCACCTCACAGCAGGGCCCCGTAGCTCTGAGCCACAGGGCTTTTCCACCCCAGCAGCACGGGCAGCAGTGCCCAGCAAGGGGCAGAGAAGCCACACCCACAGTGACACTGCTGCAGCCTCTCCAAGGTGTCTGTGGAAAGGCAGAGCCGGAGGCTGGGGCAGTGGGCCTCAACCAATCCCAAAGATGGCCAGAAAAGGAAAAGAAAATGAATACCAGGCATCTCATGTGAATGACTACATTTATTCATAAGCATATGAGAAGACACCCTCAAGGATTTCCAGAAGTACTTGTCAGTGTTTGGGGAGTCCTACAAAAAAGTGGGGCAAGAGGCAACAAAATTCAAGCTAACCTTCTGGCTGAAAAGCATGGGAAAACATAGGACATATGGATTTTTTCCTTGATACTTCTCATCGCATGTTCTTCCCCTATGCCTGGCTAATTTTCAGTAAAGACCCAAAACAAAAACATTTTTTTCAAAGGCATGTAAATGTATTCAGCAAGCATCAGGAGTTCCTAACAGTACATAGCTGCAAACCACAGCCTGTGTGTATTCTGCTTTGAATTTAGGGTAGGAGAGGAAGGCACTGAAGGACCTATGGCTCCCCGGAAGGACACAGCAGGTCAAACTGTCATTGGCCAGCAAGTTGGCTGTCCCCAAGGGCCCCCCCTGTCCAGCCCTCCCCACACAGCCCCTGCAGACCCGAGTCCTCAGAAGGTCCTGAAATACCATGCAGACCCTTGAAGCTGCCTCCAGAGGATGGCCACCAGACCAGCCATTTATTCACCAGGGATAACCAAGCACACCCTTCCATCAAGCCTTTTGGCCAAGGAGCCAAGGGTCTTAACTTCAGTTGCTCAACCGAGGGCTGTTGTTCTGACCTGCAAGTCCTCGTCCAGTGTGAGTACGCAGAACGGAGCCATGAGGACAAGTGTATTGAGGCCATTCCAAGGAGACCATGTGCCCAGCTCTTCGCAAAATCCCATCTGGTTTTTATTTTGCAGAGGCCGAGGCCCTTCTCTGGGTAACCAAGGATTGCTGGAGAATCAGCTCTTAGCTTACAAATAGGAAGTCTTGAGGTGGCGCCTATATCCGACGAACATCGGAGGTTACCCCACACAGAGGACATCTGCCTGACCCCTGCTTCAGCTGCGCTCAGTGTCTGGGTTAGTGTAATCAGCTGGATTGGGACAGACCCGTTTTTTCCAACTGAACTATGGTTTCCCAGCTGAGAGGTCAGAAAGGGAGTAGGCCTATTCCCTCAGGCTTGCTCTGAAATTGACAAGCAAGAACTTGGATATCCCTGGGTAGTACAGATGGTTTGCACTCGACTACTAACTAACCTAAAGGTTGGTGTTTCGAACCCACAAACCATCACCACGGAAGAAAGGCCTGGCAATCTGCTTTTAAAGAGTACAGCCAAGAAAATTCTGTAAAACAGTTGTAGTGTGTAAAACATGGGACCACCATGAGTCGGAATCGACTTGACGGCCCCTGGTTTTGTTCATGCCATCTTTGTGAGTCCCAGGGGCTCTGGGTACTAACCGACCTCACCAACACATGTGCACACACCCACACGAGCTGTCATGTCAGAATATGTCTCTCCACTTCAGCTCACTTTCTTGTTGAATATGGCCTGTCTCTTACAATGCTCTTTGAAAATGATCTTAATCTTAAAATACTTCAGGAAACAAAACAACATTCCATCTTCTTTTAAAAAGCATTTTGGTTGACATGGGCACAGATGAAAGAAAGGAGGGCCTGATGCAACACTGAGCCAAATCTACTGCATCATGAACCACAGAACAGCCCGGAGCCCAGGGGGCTGGAACTGCAAGGTGTCACGGGCCTGGGGCATGAGCCAGCGGGCTGGGGCCAGGAGTGTTTTTAATCCACTGCCTGGCTGGGTTTACTGAAGACAGGCTGTTCCAAAACAATAAGCAGCCACCGTCATGGGGGTCCTGCCCTGCTCTTGTCTGACTTAGTGCCCATTCGGGCATCGGCTTAATTTAGTGCAGAAAAAACAGAAATGCAGGATTGGCATCCCGTGTTAGGCAGCTTTTGTTCCTTGGCCCTGCTGGGAGAGATGTCAGGCCAGAAGCCAACTCCTGTGAGGAGACTATGTCTGGGATCCCGGCAGGGGCTGATGGCCTTGCTCTGAAAGGACAGCTTTGAGAAGTGGCCACTCTTTTTTTTGGGGGGGGAGGGGTAAAATATATATCACAAAAAATTTTGCCATTTCAATCACTTTTAAGTGTACAATTCAGTGACGTTAATCGCGTTCACCATGCTGAGCAACCGTCTCCACTCTCCATTTCCAAAAGCTTTTCATCACCCCAACCAGAAACCCAGCACGCCTTACGCAAAAACTCCCCATCTCCCTTTCCTCCAGCCCCTGGGAACCACCAATAAATATGTATTCTCTATGTGTTTGCCTATTCTAGGTATTTCATATAAATGGAATCATATAATATTTATCCTTTTGAGTCGGACTTATTTCACTAAGCATAATATTTTCAAGGTTCATCTATGTCGAAGCATGTATCAGAACTTTATTTGTCTTTATGTCTGAATAAGAGTCCCTTGTATGAATATAAGGAACCCTGGTGACGCAGTGGTTAAGAGTTTGGCTGCTAACCAGAAGGTTGGTGGTTCAAACCCACCAACTGCTCCACGGGAGAAAGAGGTGGCAGTCTGCTTCTGTAAAGATTTACAGCCTTAGAAACCCTATGAGGCAGTTCTACTCTGTCCTATAGGCTCTCTATTATGAGTTGGAATTGACTTGATGGCAATGGGTTTTGTATGGATATACCACATTTTGTTTATCCATTCATCTGTTGACGGACACTTGGCTATTTCCACCTATTGGCTATTGTGAATAGTGCTGAGCGAACACTAGTGAGAAGTGATCACTCTACGTGGGCTCCGTGGGCTCCCTGGGCCATGCTTGTTTTGTAACTCACCCCTGATTTCTAGGCGCACCACAGCTCTCCTCAGAGGAAGGCCTGTCTTCAAAGCCGGACCAGGAGGGAGTCAAGGTGGAATCAGTTACTTTTCCAAGCTTTGATTAGAGTTTTTAAAAACAACATTCTTTGGAAAACAATCCGGAATAGGATGCAGAGTGACCGTGAGCCCATGTAGTGGGCTGGGGCTCTTCCAAAGGACCACAGGAGGCTTGTGATGTGAAGTCATTGCCCAGGGCTGGGGAACCACAACTTCCAAGGTCTGAAATGCATGGAAATTCCCCTTCTCTCCTATCCAGCAGTGCTCATTAGCAGGTTAAAGTTGGATGGTCCTCACAGTAGGAACACCTCAGCTCATCCCTACTAGGAATGCCGTGAGTTTGCAGAGACCGGGACAGGCAGGGTGCCTCAGGCAGGCTGGAGGTTCTCTAGGTTCTTCTCTGTACCTGTGTGGCCTCCAGTCCGCTCGGGCCAGTCTGAGCTCTCTGAAGACAATCTGGACAAGAATTTGCAAACCTGGGGGCCTTCCTGGTTGTCTTTTTTTTTAATTAATAGATTTCATTTTTTAGAACAATTTTAGGTCTATAGAAATATTGGGCAGCGTTCCCACATACTACCTCTCCACCTGCCCACAGTTTCCCCTATTACTAACATCTTGCATTAGTATGGTAAATTTGTTACAATGGACCGACCAGTATTGATGCATTAGTATTAACTAAAGTCCGTAGTTTATATTAGGGTGCACTCTTTGTGTTGTGCAGTCCTATGGGCTTTGACAGATGTACAACGTCACGAGTCCACCATTACAGAACCATACGGAGTAGTTCCACTGTCCTAAAAATCTCCTGTGCTCCACCTATTCATCCCTCCTGCTCGCTGATCCCCTCCCCCCTGCACCTGGCTGTCTTTTGATTGTCTCAGCAGAATTCTGGGAGCCACGGAGGGTCAGGTCAGTCTTTGGTGCAGCTCACTGGGGGGACCTGAATGGTTCGGGGAATCCATATGGGACCAAGGTCTCCACCTTCTCCTTCTCCAGCACTATCAGATCCTTGAGCCGGATTCCTGGTCAAGCCCCTTCAATTTCCTGTGCATGTCAGTGCTGAGCTCTGTAAGGAAGGAGGTCTGGTGGGAGATGGAATTAAGCTTCAGGAGCTCCTTGGCAGTCGTCCTGTGGCCTGAGGACCTTCTCTGGATTCAGGAAACCCTGCCTAATCTCTTAATTTATTATTATTATTTTTAATTGTATGATTTCATTTATATGAAATATCCAGAGTAGACACAGAGATAGAAAGTAGTTTAGTGTGCACCAGGGGACTAGGGCAAAGGGAAAGGGGAAACTACTACCCATAGGCATGGAGTTGTTTTGGGGGAGTGATGGAAATGTTCTGGAACCAGAAAGTGGTGATAGTTGCAAAACCTTTTGAATATATGAAAGCCACTGAATTATACATTTTAATATGGTGAATTTTATGACTTGTGAATTATATCTCAATAAAAAAGGCAATGTGCTGGAGCAACAGAGGGAAGAAGGAGGGTCAGGAATAGGAAGAGGAAACGGAATGTATGGCTAATTGCTTCCATGAACAACTGCCTCCTTTGCTGTGAGACCAGAAGAACTGGATGGTGCCTGGCCACCATTATGGAATATTTTGATAAAAGATTCTATAGAACAATCTTGATCAAAAGGGGAAAAATGCAGAACAGAATTTCAAATTCTTATGGAATCCAGATTTTCTGGAGCCATGGAGGCTGGATGAACCCCTGAAACTATTACCCTGAGATAATCTTTAAATCTTAAACCAAAAGTATTCGCTGAAGTCTTCTTAAAACCAAATAGTGGTGTTGTTGTTCTTAGGTGCCATTGAGTTGGTTCCAACTCATAGCAACCCTGTGTACAACAGAACGAAACACTGCCTTGCCCAGTCTCTTTAAAGTGTTCACCAAGGTGACCCTCTGGAGTGGGGAGGGGTGTTGTTCTTGATGACCAAACAAAAGTCATATAGGATAGAGGTCAGAGTTTGGATGCTTCCCAAATCCAGTTTGATGGGTGTTACTTCAGGGCCCAGATACCCACATAAAATCCTGGACCACTGCTGGATGACAGCAGTGTTGGAGAGGAAGGCGTCCCCTTGATCTGCTGACCCTCCAAAGTTGGCTACTTCACACCCTCATGCTCCAAGGGGCACAAGTTAGATGCTTTGATACCTGCATGGATCTTCTGTTGGAATGTGAATAATCCAAGCCCTTCAGAATTCCTCGGGAGGCAGCAATGCTGGGCTCCTCCCTGGCTCCAGACTTTATAGCAGGTTCAGGTGGGGTTGCCTCCCAAGGTCTCCACAACAATCCACACTTTGATAGAGAATGGTTGTACTGGCCTAACGCACTGAATTCTCGCCCTCTCATCTTCCACCTCTTTCAGGCTGATGGCCATAAAGGCCACCACCTTCTGGGAGTAACTGCCATCTTCTTGGACACCTTTCCCAATCTGACCAGGTGTGGGAACTAGTTCTCAGAATCTACCTGAGAATGCTGGTGGGCAAATTCTCTCCAGAGAGACAAGGACAGGTCCTCCAGCAGACAAATCATCTTTCTGCAACCCCAGGAAGCACTTAGATTCTTCCTTTGATGCTCACTCAGGTCTGGAGCAGCCTCAGATACCAGATGTTGGGATCAATTGGGGTACTGGGGTATTGCAGTCTAGTTGGCCCAACCTCTAAGACCCACTGCTCACAGTATGTCCTTCCCCTCATCATTTGTCCAGGGCTGTGCACTGTTGATTTTGGAATCGGTTCCTACAGGCTCTGAATGAGTGGATGACCTCCCAGCACACAGGTAGGTAGCAGGTTTTATTCTGTTCACAGCAAGCTGCCTTGGACCAGCTGTGTGACTTGGGGCAAGTCAGGTCCCTTCTTTGCTTCCGATCTGAAGGTGAGGGAGGTAGGAGGGCTGAACTTTGCCTACAGTTCTCTAAGATCTGTTGTGTGCCATGGATTTGATTCCAACTCACAGGGACCGTACAGGACAGAGTAGAACTGCCCTATAGGGTTTCTAAGGCTGTAATCTTTACAGGAGCCGACTGCCACGTTTTCTTCCCTGAGGAGTGGCTGGTGTGTTCGAAGTGCAGACTTTTTGGTTAGCAGCTGAGCGCTTAACCATTGTGCCACTAGGTCTCCTTTCTAAGATCTACCTGCTCTAAAATTGTGAGTTCAACAGGTCTGTCCCAAGCAGGAAGTATGTTTTATTTTTGCAAGCCCACCCTCATCTAGCCAGGTAAGTCCCTCAGCCCAGGGCAAGACTCCTCTCCACAGAGCTGGTACCTGCCACCTAGATCCTGGCCTGGTTCCAGCTCCAGGCCCTTAGCCAAACATCCAGGGTAGGGTGGCCAGTGTGTGTGTGGGGGGCGGGGGGCAGGGGAGAGAGGGTTTCCTAATACTTACTGGGATCATGGAGGTCTCTGTGAGAAAAGGTATTGGATTTGGGAACAGCCCAGTCTTACAGGCAGCAGCTACTGAACCAAGTTCCCACTCAGACTGGGTTTCTTTTTCAAACCAGAGAAGGGGAGAAGTCCTGGTCTGTTTTTCAGAACCCCTCTGGGGGCACAGAGCCAACTATTCCTGCAGTTGAGAAGCTGTGGTGGGACAAGAGTCCCTCTGCCTGTCTCCCTGCAGAAGGCTGTCTTTGAGACAGCCCTGCTGGGCTTGTCCATCTTGTTCGACAGACTTCCCTGCTTGGTGTGACCACAGCCTCTTCGGTGGAGCACCCCGCCGGGGAGGGGCGTCTGTCCCTTGAGGATGAACGAAGTAGGCCCTCTTTTCCTCCTGGGCAGAAATGAGAGACAGACCGAGAGTCCGCTCTGCTGAGCCAACAGGCGGCTGGAGCCATACGAAGCGCATTAACTATTAATAATTTCCAGTTGTTTGCTCGCAGCGTTCGTCCGGCTCCCCCGGCCTCTGCAGGCGGGGGTTCTGCTCCGGCTCCCTTCAACCACCGGGTCTAGAGATATTAGCGCCTCCCAGACCCCGCTGGGACAGGGCAAAGCTGCAGGGGTTCCGGTGCAAGCGACATCCCCACGATCACCTGCAGCTGAGTGGGGAGGCCGGGCCAGGGGCGCCTTTCCCGCCCGCGGCGAGGTCCGCCCGCGCCCCCGCGCGCTCCAATCAGCCGCCCGGGGCGGGCT
>NW_004443976.1:18561468-18625378 GCF_000243295.1 Trichechus manatus latirostris | reverse complement strand
CCTAACCCAGAGTCCTGCACACAGTAGGTGGGAGGCCTTTAGGTGGTTGGGACCTTTTAAAAAATTAAGCATTTTATTTTATTTTTTAAAAATTTTTTAAAGAAAAAACTTTCAGAAGTCTATTTTGCCTTAGGAATCACTCAGATAATGGTGTTTATTGCCTTTACCTAGAGCGCAGGGGAGGTGACATCCTGCCTACAGTCAACCTAGGCCTCCATCCTCCCTCCTTGCCTCCCCGACACAAACATTTGCAGGCCTCTCCCCTCTGTGGAGTAGTCAGTGATGGCTACTGTTCTCAGGCACCCACACTGAAGCTTTGATGTATGTGCAGTTCTTGACCAATGACCCATCACTCCTTGGGCGGCAGTGCACTTCCTCATTTCCATTTGAAGGTGAGGCTTGCCTCGGCTTGGTGTTCAGAGCCCTCCCTGCCTGGCTGGCCCCCTTTCTAGCCTCATCTTCCACATCCCCTGAAAGGCCAGACACACAACTTAGTGCCTCCCAGGCTTCCATGCTGCCCTACCACCTGGCATCCCTTTTCCCTCTCCATCCCATCTCCTCCTACCTCTCCCAACACCCAGTCAACTTTTCCTCCTGTCAAAGCCCTGCTGGCCTTCAATGCTCAACTCCTGTCACCTCCTCTGGGAAGCCTTCCTTGATGCTTCGTCAAACCATGTTGGAGTCTGTGGCTTCATCCCCATTCTCGGATGGCATCTCATTCACACGTCTGTTATAACCCTTGGTGCCCAGTGCAGTCTCTGAGCTATCAAATTCTGCCCTACCCCACCCCCAGCCTGTGCCTGAGGCAAGGTGGGTGCTCAGGGAGCATCTGTTGGGTCTGGGTGGGCAGGGATGGGGAAGCAGACAGATAGGGGCAGGAGAATCGAGTGCCTGTGCGGACACTAGGAAGAAGGCTTTGTGCGGGTGTTGGAGAAAGAGTTGCCTACCACCTCATGGTGGCTGTGTCATCCTGCAGCTCCCGAGACCTGCCTGGGTGGTGCCCCCTGAAGTTGGGGAGTATCTGGCAGCCAAAGAGCTGAGGGCGGAGTAGAGCCCACTGCCTCTACTTGAGGGCTGTCTCCAAAAGTTCTGCAGCAGCCAGCGCCCACCCCCTCACGCACCCATCCGCTGACCTCGATCTTCAACCAGAGCCCTTCTCCCCACTCATGCTTGCTGACTCTTCTCTCAAGCCCAGGAGCTGGACCCTCAGCACCTCTGTCTCCCTGTCCTTTTGGGTCCCCTTTGGCTTTTGCATTTCCATCCTATATCCCCACTTAATATCTTGCCCCGGTAACATGATAAGGGTGTTAGAGCCGACCTACTAGAAGTGTCTGTCCTGGAAGGTGTGGAGATGGAGCTGCCACCTCCACACCCTAGCCCACGTGTGGATCCTTCTCTCCAATTAGGCAAAGAAAATGACGGATCCCTAGTGCATGCGGGAACTCAAAGGGCTGCTGGCTTCAAGCCTGTACCATGTTCATCTTTGCCCACTTAATGCAGGCCCCCGATTCCAATCACAGTGGCTGCACACTGGTGCTGAGTCTCTGATGTAGCTGTCTCTTAGTCTCCTTGATGAGCTCGGATGCCTAATGCCTTGACCAGGCTTGAAGAGAGCTAGTGCTCTGGGAGTGCAGGGGTCTGGGGAATTGAGTTTTCTGGCTAGTGGAAGGTGTCACAGGGAACATTTTGGTGTTCATCTTACCGATGAAACTCTGTGGGTTCGCACAATTTCTCCATCTTGGGTGGTGGCTGGTCTGGGAGGGTCTCGGGTGAGCATTATAGATCACTCTCCACAGCCCCAGAAGCAGAGGAGTTGGAGGAGTTGGACTCAATCTTCAGGTTTTTTTTTTTTTTTTAAATCCCTAGTAGTAATTCTTTGTTTAGGCTTTTTCGAAAAGTTTAGGCAGTCCCTGGATTATGAACGTCCGGCTTACGTACAACCCATAGTTACAAACCAACTCCTGTAAAGCCTATTATATTGAATATTCAAGGTACGTATAATGGTTTGTAATAACAGACGGGCACAACTTTGCCATGCACATTAAAACATTATTATTATTATTACTGGATTATTATGTTAAAGATGTTTTAGTGTATCTGAAAGTGTTTAATTTTTTTTGCATAGAAAGATATGCTATATACTAAGACAAACATTTGTCTAACTGATGTTAGATATGAACCATACCTATTAGATATGAACCATACCTAACTGTTCTGATTTATGTACAAATTCGACTTAAAGACAGACTTAGGAACAGCACTCGTTCGTAATCCAGGGACTGCCTGTATTACTGAGATGATGACAGAAGGGGTATCACATCACTGAGAGTTCTGGTTAGTTGTTAGCTGTCGCCGAGTCAGCCCTTGACTCCTGGTGACCCCATGCACAACAGGATCTGACCGTTGTGATCCATAAGATTTTCGCTGGCTGAGTTTTGGAAATAGTCCACCTTAGTCCGGAAGCTCTGCTGAAACCTGTTCAGCATCATAGCAACATGCAAGCTTCCGATAAGAGATGGGTGGTGGCTGCGCTGAGGTGCACTGGCTGGGAATCAAACCCAGGTCTACCGCGTGGAAGGCGAGAATTCTACCACTAAACCACTGCCCCCTCTAGTTAGTTAAACTTGGTTAATCCAGGTTTTCTGATAGCATTGCTGTGAGATGGTGCAGCAACTCCTAGGTCTGGTGTGATCATTAGTGCGAGTACGCTTCCTCTCTTCAGCCTTTCACACAACCTCAGCGGTGCAGATAAGGTTGCAGGCATGTGATGTGACGCAGCATGTTCGTGATAGTCCTGGGACTCGGACCCAGGCCTTTGGCTCCCTGTCCAGTGCTCTCCCCGTGCTGTAGCCTGGCCCTTCTCAGTGATGCCCAGGAGGGGGACACAGGTCACAATTGGGCCTGTCAGCTGGAGGCTCAGAGCCAGGACCTTCTGTGGGAGGTACATCAGATAGGCGGGGGTCCTAATCACATTCTTCTCCGTCCTCACAGAATCCAGCCTTGCTCCCCAACCCCCTGGCCTCCGGCTGCTTGCCAAGGTTATGCCCCCTGTCCTTTGGTGAAGGAGTTGAGTTTGACCCCTTACCACCGATGGAAGTAAGGTAAATATAGCAGACCCTGATTTCATTTTTTTTTTATTCCAGCAATTAATGCTTGTTGTAAAAATAAAATAAAGTTAGTTAATTGCAAAAGTGTGCCAAAGACTATTAATAGCTTGGTGAGTATGCTTTCAGATTTTTTTCTTTTGGTTCCTTGCCCATTTAATTTTTTGGTTGCCTTTTTTAAATTAAAATTGGGTTCCGTTTTTTCTTGAGGTTTTGAACGTTGTTTTTTTCTCTTTACATATCATAGCCATCGGGTATTTAAAATTTGTTAAAAATTAATTCCAGAAGCTGCTCCCCGCCAGCTGTATCCCCACCCACCTCAAGGTGCTGTGACCTAGTTTCAGGTTAGAGTTTCACTCGGCAAGTAACATTCTTCCTTTGGGAACTTATCTTATCAAGGATTTTTGTTGTTGTCTGCTGTCCAGTCAATTCCCACTCGCAGTGACTCCGTATGTTACCTGGGGGCAAAGATTCATGAAGAGGCTTATTTAAAGATTCTTTAGAGAAAGGAATTCCATGTTTTGTAACTGGTGATTTTATAGCTGGAGTTCCAGTTGCAGTGACACAAAGGACCCTTTGACATGGAACAAAGAGAGGTTCAGCAGCCTGGAGGTGAGCAGTTTAGCCTTTTATTCCTGTGGAGCTTGTATTTTGAACCAAATGGGGACATGACTTCATGACATTAACTTCAGCCTGCCTCTTACCTATTTGCCCAAGGAGAATAGAAGTTTACATCTGACTCAGGGAAAAGAGTGGCGATCATTACTCACCTGTCCGGTCCGTAGAGGCTAGCGAGGGACAGTGCTGTTAAATGAGTCTATATTTATGATACTCATACATATTTAAGTATCCATGAAGCTGCAATAACGATGTGGTAAAATGCATTAATGCTTTAATTTCCATAAAAAAAATTAACTCCCAAATTGCCAAAAAAAAAAAAAAAATCAAACCAGTTGTGGTCAAGTCAATTCCAACTCATGGCAACCCCATGTGTGTCGGATTTGGGCTGTGCACCATAGTTTTCAATGGCTATGACCTTTCAGAAGCAGATCACCAGGACTTTCTTCCGAGCTACCTCTCAGAAGACTCAGACTGCCAACCTTTTGGTTAGGAGCTGAGCACCTGTTTGTGCCACCCAGAAATGCTTCAAATTGCCAAATTATAGACTTAAAAAAAGAAGGTGGCTGCTGAGGAAGATGGATGTTAATTTATTTTATGGAAATCAGGATTGTAATTGGCTTTGGTTGATACAGCGAGATCCCTGAGGCCCTAGGTTTGCGGGATCTCCAAACCATAGACCAAAGTGGGCCGAATACTGGTAAGTGGTAGAGCTGTGCTTTCGGAGCTAGCGTTCAGGTTCCCACTGCTTTCGTCCTCTTATTGAAGAGCTGACCGATCCCTTGAGAGGACAGAGAAACTGCTCCCCGCTAGTGGAGCAGTAGAATCCACCCCATCCCATATAATAATTACCACTGACAGCACTTGCTAGGTGTTAGCATCCTGCATGGTTATTACGGGACACCCGCTACAGAAACAGGAAACTGAGGCTCAGAAAAGTTAAGTAACCTGGTCAAGGTTTCATAGCTTAAACAGGTGGGAATAGACCCCAAGGGTCATGCCTGCAGTAAGAAACAGTGGGTGCAGGGCCAAACTTTGGAATCCTACAGACCTGGGTTCAAATCCCAGCTGTACTAACTAGCACTGTGAATTTAACCTGTACACCTCGGTTTCCTCTCCCAGGGTTCTTAGGAAGATTAAATTACATCTCATAAACAAAGTAAGTGCTTAGGATAGTGCTTAGCACATGGTGCTCCACAGAGTCTAGGCTGCTTCTCGCTGGAGTAGCCACGTCTCAGCAATTGTGCCCCTCGAGAAGGTTCAGGGTCACAGGAGGGGACCCCTCTGCCCCCAGCTCAGAGGAGCGACTTCATGGTGCCTTATGTCTATGGTGCAGGTACACTTCCTCAGTCAAGTACGACTCCGAGCGGCACTTCATCAACGATATCCACATGCCCCTGGGCCTGGCCGTGGCCTCCTGCAGCCAGACGGTCACCTGTGTCCCCAATTGCACATGGCGCAACTACAGGGCCGAGGTGCGCTTCGAGCCCCGCCACAAGCCCGCACGCTTCCTCAGCACCACCATCGTCTACCCCAAGTACCCCAAGACCGTCTATACCACCACCCTGGATTACAACTGTCGGAAGACGCTGAGGAGGTTTCTGTCCAGCGTGGAGCTCGAAGCCACCGAGTTCCTGGGTGGCGATTGCCTCTCGGATGAATGCTGACTCGAGCAGGCAGGGCTGGGTTGGACCAGCTCTTCCGCTGCCCTGGTCCCCAGACTACCCTGCTCAAGTCTGGCACTGCCGCCCTTATGTGTCCTTCCGGCCCCAGAGGAGTCTAGCCTGGACATACCGCTAAGCCCAGCCTGAGGAAGCAACAAGATGTCATTGCGTCTTGTCGTTATTGAAGAAATTTGTTTTGTTTTTTACATTTTTTAAATCGTTCTTAAGAGGAGTATATTTCCTGTTTGCTGCTGCATATTTTCCCCCCAAGTCTCAATTTGGTGAGAAAATAAAAGGAAACGAGAAGCAAAAAGAAAATGGCCAAAAATTGAAACAGGGGTCCCTGTGGAGGGCTCCCATCTGTCCTGAAAGCAGAATCGATTGCTCTTCCTCCATTGTCTGTTTGTCTGAGGAAGAGTGTGGAAGCAGTCTCTGGGATGATGGAAAAGTTGAGTTTTCAGAAATTCCAGCCATGGGAGTCTTCACTGCTACAAAAGCAGAGCTCATTCAGTAAGTCGTGACACCCATATGGGTTCAATCTACGGAGAGCTGAGTTCCATTCCATTTTTCATTTCCATTTCCATTTGTATTTCCTGTCAACCAAAACTCTTGGAGTTCTCTAAATCGTTTTCATGATATTGAAAACCCCCAAACTGTGATATAAGATGCTTGGGAAAAAAAAAACAAAAACAGAAAATGTTCACTTTCTTCTTGCCTGCTTTAGGGACGTTAGATTAACGGGCTGCTGAGTTCGGAAGCAGTGGCTTTGGTTCCGGTTCTTGCCACCGGTTGGTCCCGAGGCACAGGCTCTGGCAAAATGCCTTGCATCCTTGGCATCTGTTGAACATCTCCACAGGCTTGTGTAACTCCCCTGATACGTATTTTAGGGTTTTCAAATACTTTCCTATTTTTCATAAGGCAAAACATAGCAAAGGGCCCTTCTGAGAGATAATGGCATTTTGAAAGAATGCTTTGGAAGAATGCTTTTGGAAGTCCACGAGGGGGATTTCACTTGACTCACAGTGGGAGCCCACGGCCACACATAAGACTCGATGCCACTGGGAGGAGGTGGCTGGAGATGTTTCTGGTGATCTGGTTCATCATGCTAGGTGTCCCTCTCCAGGGACGGGAGATTGACTCACTGTAAGGGCTCTGTGTCAAAACTGCAGAGAAATCCTGCCAGTGCCTTAGGTCTGATCCAAAAAGCAAGGAAATCACTGCTTGGGCTAAGCAAAGTTAAATTCAGAACGGGATAATGTCACAATTCAAACTCCAAAACCTGGACACTGTAGGCATGGTATAAAGGTCTCTTAAATTTTCGTTTTAGTTTAAGTGACAGTCACGGAGTTGGGTGCTAACTGAAGATGTTCCCAGAGAAGCTTTGCAGATTCAGCTGAACCGGCTGAGGATGCGGGGACAGCCACTGGTCCAGGAGGGTTCAGCCAGACCCTCTCACGACCTGCCTCACACGACCATCCCACCCTACTCCCAGCCCTTACTTCTTCCTCCTGCCAATCCCTGTGGCTTTTGAGTAACGAAAGTGGCAGGTGGCTTTTTTCTTCCAAGTATTGGAAAGAATAAACCATGGATATTTCCATCAACTACATCTAAATTGACACAGTGGCTGCAACAATGGGCTCAAACACAGCAACGATTAATGGGAGGTACAGGACTGGCAGCGTTTCGTTCTATTGTATGTAGAGTCGCTACTCAACGGCACCTAACAACAACAACAGCATGTCTAAATCACGTCAAGTGCTCAAGGGTTTCCGAGCTCTATGAACTCAGACTCCGGGGGTAATGCCGGGGCCCTCTGGATGGCTCCCAGCTGTCCTGAAAGCAGAATTGATAGCTCTCTGGGCATCCTGGAGCCACAGGAGGGATTTTTGTTACAGTCAGAGTAGGTGTGATGATAATCGCCCTCATTTAAAGTCGTTGGAGGCCTATGGAGTCAAATTGTCTGGTGTCCTCTTCAGACCTCGTAGTGTTTAGTCTTTGTGCTCCTAACTGATCGGGCACATCCCCTTGGACAGGAGCCTGCAGTTGGCGTAATGGTCCCGAGTTTGCCAGGGTGAAGCCAGGAGGGCACTTTGGGACTCAGTAGTCTCCTCCCTCAGCATGCAGAACAACAAACGCCTCCTGCCTTTGGAAGAGCAAATGACATAGAATATATTTCTAAAAACTGATTTTTCTATCTGGTTTCATAATCTTGCCATTTAAGTGGTAAATGTAATTTTTAAATTGTGTTAAGAGAATCCCCAAGGCTTTGTTTGCTCTGACCAAATGGAAGCATTTGAATGAGTTCAGAATGATATCGAGGGCAGCACGGCAGGAGTCCCTGGGAGTGCAAAAGGTTAAGCACTTTGCAACTAACCAAAAGGTTGGCAGCTGGAATCCATCCAGAGGTGCCTCGGAAGAAAGACCTGGTGATCTACTTCCGAAAAATCAGCCATCGAAAACCCTATGGAGCACAGTTCTACTCTAACACACATGGGGTCACCATGAGTCAGACTTGATGGCAACTTTTTTTTTTTTTTTTATGGCAGGAGAGAGATGTGTGGGAGAATATGCTTTTTAACACAGCAACAATTTGAGATGTCCTTATGATCATTTTTTGGATTAATGAAGTTGTGTTAAGTTTGGGCAAATAATTCTAGGTGTAGAGAGAACCTGAAATATATCAGTGAAGTAAGTAGGAGTGAGTGATTGTGAACGTGTAATGGGAATGGAGAAGCAGGTTTTACTAAGTTATTCTCTAGGGAGCCAACTGTAGTTCTTTCTCGTCTTTTTTTTTCCCCTCCAAATCTGCTTTGCTGAAAGTTGCAGAAAAGCAAGACATAATGGAACGCTTTAGGACAGATGTGGATCAAGTGATGGAAACCAGCAAGATATTTGTGGTGGTCTGCAGTGACTTTTTAAAATTCACTGGTTAAAAACAAACATTCCTAAGTGTGTCTGGGAGATATGGTTTATGTGTTAATTCAAAAGCTTTCTTCTCAGTCTTTTAAATTATGTTTTTCCTGTGATGAGGATGATTTGCATTTTAAAAGCTATTTTCTTTTCGAATCGCAGACCTTTTTTTAAAAAAACTTGATTTGAATGAGTATATTTTCATTTGACACGCTTCCTATTTCTAACCTTAGGAAATCCAGAATCTTATTTGACAAAAACCATTGTTTAAATTCCTCTTTGACACCTGTCCCACTCCATTTCACTTTGTGACTTCTTCATTTAACAATAAATTATCTCAAAATAAAACTTAAGAGATGTTTCTCTCTTTTTTAAAGTAATATTATGTTTGGTCAAGAATAATGAGAAAAATAGCTCCTCAAACTGGCATATGTGTTCCCCCACGGGTACAAGAAGACTTTCCAAGGAATATGTGGGCACGGATATTTTTCAGGGAATTTATTCACAGATTTATGTATACGCTTTCTAAAATTGATCTGCCTTGAAGATGCGCCTGTGAGTGGAGATGTCAGACCTGTTGTCCTTTTTCCACCTCCCCTTTCAAATTGCCTTTTCCTCACTTTACAGAGAAAATCCATGTTTCAGTCTAGCCCATCCTTAATTTGACTGTGGTACTTTGTTCTGGGCTGGAAAAACCTCCAAGCACCAGCAAAAGGGACAGTTAGAAACACTGGTATCTGGCACCATGAGCCCCCACTATAGGCCTTCAGGTCACTTGGTGTCCTGCACATAATTGTGTTAAGGGTGAAATATGGCGGTAGAAGCAAGGTTGGCCAGTGTTGGGATTTGCTGAATTCCAGTATCTGTAGGGTGAGGCAGTGGGTGTGAAGTACCTTTTCATTTAACAGTCACACCTCTTCAATCTCAAATAATTGTTTTCCTTGGGGGAAAGTCCCTTGGGACAAAGCAAAGAGGGTCCATAAGAAATATCAGAAGTGGAGACACTTTATTTCATTCAAGCCTCAAATTAATGGCAAGGCTTTGTCTGTCTGTCTTTGAGTTATCTGTCTTTTTGAGTTATGACTCAGAAATAAATAGGCCCCAAGAATGCATATTATCATTGCCATGAATTAAAAGAAGTGTGTCTGCTTCTAATAGAAATTAAGGCTCATTGGGCTGATTGGTATGACAACGAGGGCTGGCTTTGCCCATTAGGTTTATACGGTGTAAATTTTCCATAAAATGATGAGTTAATCAGCAGTCCTAAGGATTTGGTGGGAAAATATTTAAAGCAATAGGATTAAATCATCTTATATTGTATACATATTTATATACATAGAGAGGCAAAGTTGTATTGGAATTAACAGTATTTCAGTTTCCCATCTTTTCTATATCAGATTAAGCTGGTACACCCAAGGGAAAAAATAATAAGTATAATTAATAGTAATATTATAAGTCTTAGAAAGCCTATTTGGTATACTTTACAAAAATTTAAAAAACTGATGACTTTATTAATTAGGTAACAAATCCTATTGCAAGGAATGCCTCTTTTCAAAGTTAAATTCCATGATTTTATTTTAGAATATAACCACTATCAAGTGGTTTGTTTATATAGCTATCTCCCAAAGTGTTTCCTGTGGAATACAAAATCCGGTTCTTGGATCGAATAAGTGTGGGGAAATGAAAAGTTAGAAGATGCTGAGTATGTTTATTGCAGGGCTTCTTGGAACCCTTGCATTAACCAGCTTTTGTTGCATAACAAATCACCACAAACTCACAGTGATACAGCAGGAAGCATTTACTTCTTGCTTACAGGTCTATGGGGCAGCTGGGGCAGCTCTGCTCCAGGCTGTGTGTTGAGTTCAGGTTGGCTGCACTTGTCTCTGAAGCAGGCTAGAGAGGTTACCTGGGACATGTTCTTCTCATGGCAGAGGTCAAAACTCCCAGAGGAGCAAGTAGAAACACACAATACCTCTCCACATCTGTACTAGGACCTGGCACCCTGCTATTTCCACCCACATTCCATCAGCCAAAGCATGGAGCAGGGAACCATACTTCTGTCGAGGTGGGAAGAAGGAATGGATATTCGCCGTACAGTAACCTACCACTGGAGCCCTGGTGGAACAGTGGTTAAGAGCTACAGCTGCTAACCAAAAGTTTGGCAGTTTGAATCTACCAGCCACTCCTTGGAAACCCTATGGGCAGTTCTACTCTGTTGTATAGGGTCACTATGACTTGGAATAGACTTGACAGCGACTGTGGTTTTTGGTTTTAATCTGCCATAGCCTTTAGTATGGTAATGTGCGTTCAGAATCGTCCAAAGGAGAGATCTAGTATGTAGCATTTTCCAAACTCATTGGACCATCGGACTCATGAGAATTTCAGACTAATGTCTTTTGGAACGCACTTTAAGAAATGCTGTTTACGTGGACAATATTCAAGAGTTCAGACAGAAAATCCGAGACCATTCTAGATATTTCCAGCAGAGGGGATTTAACACAGAGTTCATCGCACAGATGTTGGAAGGCTAAGAGAGCAGAAAGGGGACACTGATGTAACCCAGATTTTCGGTAACTGCAAGAAGCAGCTCTCACCCCTGTGCTCCTCTTAAGACAGTTTTCACCTTAAGAAGCTAGAAAATGGTGAGAAAATTAAACCCAAAGTAAGAGGAAGGAAGGAAATAATAAAGAGCAGAAGTGGATGAAATGAAAAACAGGCACATAATTGAGAAAATTTAAAAACCAAAAATTTGGTGCTTTGAAACTATCTTAAAAATGGATAAACCTTCACTGGATTAATGAAGAAATACACAGAAAACACAAGTTACCAATATTCTGATTGAATAGAGATCCTGCATTGAATAGTGAGCCTAGAGGACAGAGTAGAACTGCCCCGTAGGGTTTCCAAGGAGCAGCTGGTGGATTTAAACAGCTGAACTTTTGGTTAACAGCTGAATGCTTTTAACCACTGCGCCACCAGGGCTCCAGAGATTGAATAAGCCACACACACACACACACAAAAAAAAAAACCCATTGCCGTAAAGTCGATGCTGATTCATAGTGACCCTGTAGAGATCCTAAATTTGGTAAATTAGATAAAACGGGAAAGTTCCTTTAAAAAACTCATGTGACCAAACTGGCACAAAATGAAACTGAAAATCTGGGTAATAAGTATAATAATCATATCTTGAAATGACTGCTGTATGTGTAATATATATCATATATAATATATACACGATATAATGATAAATATATGATTTAATGAATATATATATATTCATTTACTGGTGAAGTCTATCAAACATTCAAGGAAGATGTAATACCAATTTTACACAAACTCATTCAGAGAACAGAGGAAGAAGGAACACTTTCCAACTTGTTCTATGAGGTCAGCATTACTATAATTCCAAAACCTGACACAGGCATTATAAGAAAACCATAGAACAATATCATTCATAAACATAGATGGAAAAGTCCTTAACAAAAACAAAACCGAAAAACCCGTTGCCATTGAGTTGATTCCGACTCCTAGCGACCCTATAGACACAGTAGAACTGCCCCATAGGGTTTCCAAGGCTGTAATCTTTACAGAAGCAGACTGCCACATCTTTCTCCTATGGAGAGGCTGGTAGGTTCAAACCGCGACCTTTTGGTTAGCAGCCGAGTGATTAACCACTGCACCATCAGGACTCTTAACAAAAGAAGCAAATCAAATTCAGTACTATATAAAAAAAGGATACTGCATCATGACTAAGTGATATTTAGCCCAGGAATGCAGGGTTGCTTTAACATTTGAAAATCCGTCAATGTAATTCACCATACTGACTAAAAAAAAAAAAAGTACAATCAGCATCAATTGTTCCAACCCACCTGGAGCAAAGGAGAATGAAGAACATCAAAGCCACAAGGCAACTATTAGCCCAAGAGACAGAAAGGGCCACATAAACCAGAGACTGCATCAGCCTGAGACCAGAAGAACTAGATGGTGCCCGGCTACCACCAATGACCGCCCTGACTGGGAACACAACAACAGAGAGTCCCTGATGGGGCAGGAGAAAAGTGGGGTGCAGAACTCAAATTCTAGTAAAAAGACCAGACTTAATGGTCTGACTAAGACTGGAGGAATCTCAGAAAGCCTGACCCCTGGACTATCTTATCAACTCAGAACTAAAACCATTCCTGAGGCCAACTCTTCAGACAAAGATTAGACTGGATTATGGGACATAAAATGATACTCGTGAAGAGTGTAGCTCAAGTAGATCCATGAGACTAAATGGGCAGCTCCTGTCCAGAGGTGAGATGAGAAGGCAGAGAGGGTCAGGAGCTGGTTGAATGGACATGGGAAATCCAGGGTAGAAAGGAGGAGAGTGCTGTCACAGTATAGGGAGAGCAACTAGGGTCACATAACAGTGTATGTATAAATTTTTGTGTGAGAGACTAACTTGAATTGTAAACTTTCACTTAAAGTACAACAATAAAGTAAAAAATAAATTAAAAAAATACAATCATCTCAATAGATGCAGAGGAAACATTTGACAAAATTCAATGCCCATTCATGATAAAAACTCTCAGCCAACTAGGAATGGAAGGGAACTTCCCAAACCTAATAAAGATCATCTATGAGAAACCTCCAGGTAACATCACATATTCAGGTAAAAAGACAGTGTTTTCCCTCTAAGTTTGGGAAGAAGGGAAGGGCGTTCACTGTCACTGCTCCGATTCAACATTGTGCTGAATTCGTGTGTGCAATAATGCAAGGAGAAGGAAAGGTGTACAGAGTACAAAGGAAGAAGTGATACTGTCCTATTTGGGGACAATATAATCATTATGCAATATCATATTTAATGGTAAATACCAAATGCTTTCCCCCTAAAATCAGGATCTTAGCCAGTGAAATAAAGCAAGAGAAATAAATAAAAAGTATAAAGATTGGAAAGGACAACATGATTGTTTACACAGACAATCTTAAGGAATCAACCAAAAAATTAGTAGAACTATTTGAGTATATCAAAATCTCAGAATACAAGGTCTACATATGAAGATCAATTGTGTTTCTATATACTAGTGGAAAACAATTAGAAAATGAAATATAAAAAATTCTATTTATAATAGTGTCAAAAACTATAAAAGACTTAGGAATAAATATAACAAAAGGCATGCAAAGCCTTTACATTGAAAACTACAAAACATTGCAGAGGGAAAGATATAAATAAATGGAAAAGTATACTACGTTCCTGGAATGGAAGACTCAATATTGTTAAAAGGTCAGTTCTCTCCAAACTGATCTATAAATTCAAAGCAATCCCAATCATACTCCAACAAGGTTATTTTTTCTTTTAATAAAAATTGAAAGCTGGTTCTAAAATTTACACGGAAATGCAAAGGACCAAACAATCTTGAAGAAAACAAAGCTGGAGGACTTGGCACTACCTGATCTGAGACTTACTATAAAGCTACAGTTAGCAAGGAGTATGAGTCTGGCGTAAAGATAGACCAACAGATCAATGGAAAAGAATAGCGAGTACTGGAATAGACCTATTCCCAGCTGATTTTGACAAAGGCACAAGAACAATTCAATGGAGAAAGGGAGGTATTTTCAGCAAATGATATTGGAACAACCAATTGTTCATATGGAAAAAAATGAACCACAACCCCTACCTTATACTATAAGCAAAAATCGATTTCAGATAGATTATAGACCTAAATGTAAATGCTAAAATATAAAAATTCAGAAGCAAACCTAAGAGAAACTCTTTAAGATGTAGGGGTAGGCAAAGATTTCATAAACAGGATATAAAAAGGATTATAACCATACAAGAAAAAAATTGATAAAATAGATTTCATCAAAACTTCTGTTCCTTCAAAGACTCCATTAAGAAACTAAAAGTAAGCCACAGAGTGGGAGGAAATGTTCACATCTGACAAAGGCCTTTCATCCAGAATATAGAAAGAACTCTTGCAAGTCAAGTTCAAAAGACAAGCAACCCTGTTAAATATAGGCAAAAGACTTGAACAGACCCTTCACAAAGGAAATCATATGAATGGATGACAAACACATGAAAAAGTGTTCAACATCATTAGACATTAGGGAAATGCAAATTAAAACCACCATAAAATACCTTTAGATATTTATCCAAGAGAAATGAAAACACAGGTCACAAAAATGCTTATACAAGAATGTTCATGCCAACTCTAACTCACAAAAAAGACCATCCCGGCTTCTGTATCAGCCCAGAACTAAAACAATTTCTGAGACCAACTCTTCAGACAGGGATTGGACTGGACTGTGGGATATAAAGTGATGCTCATAAGGAGTGTGCCTCTTAGCTCAAGTAGCTACAAGAGACTAAACGGGCAGCTTCTGTCCAGAGGTGAGATGGGAAGGCAGAGAGTTAGGAGGTGGTTGAATGGACATGGGGAATCCGGGGTGGAAAGGAGAAGTGTGCTGTCACAGTATAGGGAGAGCAATTAGGGTCACATAACATTGTATGTATAAATTTTTGTATGGGAGACTAACTTGAAACGTAAACTTCATTTAAACGACAACAATTAAAAAAAAAAAAAAAAAAACCAGACTTACTGGCCTGACAGAAACTGGAGAAATCCCGAGAATATGGCCCCTGGACACCTTTTTAGCTCAGTAATGAAGTCACTCCCAAGGCTCACCCTTCAGCCAAAGATTAGACAGGCCCATAAAACAAAACGACCCTAATGGAGCACAAGGGACAAGGACTAGAAGGCAGGAGGGGGCAGGAAAGCTGATAATAGGGAACCCAAGGTCGAGAAGGGACAGTGTAGACATGTCGTGGGGTTGGCAACCAGTGTCATAAAACAATATGTGTACTGTTTAATAAGAAACTATTTGTTCTGTAAACCTTCATCTAAAATACAAAAAAAAGAATATTCATGCTAGTTTTATTCATAATAGCCATATCTTGAAATAACAGAAAAGTCCATCAACAGGAGAATGGATTCATAAACTGTGGTATACAATCATATAATAGAATACCTTCTAGCAATAAAAAGGACTAAGTTACTGATACATGTACTATTATGGATGAATCTCATAGATATAATGCCAAGTGAAAGAAGCCAGATGCTAAAGAGTGCATACTGTATGATTTATATGAAGTTCTAGAATAGGCAAAACTAAGTTGAAAACAAAAGAAACTTGTGTTTGCCTAGCTTGCATCCGGGCGACATGGATTGATTCCTGGCCAATGCACCTCATGAGCAGCCACCAGCCGACTGTCAGTGGAGATTTGCTAGTTGCTGTGATGCTGAACAGGTTGCAACAAAGCTTTCAGATTAAAATGGACTAGGAAGAAAGACCTGGCAATCTACTTCCAAAACAAAACCCTATGGATCATAAACAGTCTGATCTGCAGCCAGTCGTGGGGATGGCGCAGGACCGGCAGCGTCTTGTTCCATTATCCATGGGGTTGCTGTGAGTTGGGGGCCTTCTCAAGGGCAGCTAACAACAACACAATGGTGTGGGGCGGGGGGCGGTGACTGGGAAGGGGCATGAAGGAACTTTCTGTGGAGATGGAAATGTTCTGTATCGTGATTGGAGTGGGTTACCCGGGTACATCCTTTGCCAAAATTGTACAGTTAGGGATGACGAGACTTCATCTCACCTACTTTGGACATGTTATGAGGAGGGACCATTGCCTGGAGAAGGACATTACACTTGGTAAAGTAGAGAATCAGCGAAAGAGAGGAAGACCCTTAACGAGATGGATTGACACAGTGGCTGCAACGATGGGCTCAAGCATAGCAATGATTGTGAGGATGGTGGAGGACCAGCCAGTGTTTCGTTCTGTTGTACATAGGGTCATTATGAGTTGCAATCGACTTGATGGAACCTAACAACAACAACAATGTATATAAGGAGTCCCTAGGTGGTGCAAACGTTAACGTGCTCGCGCTTGGATGTTTCGGTCCACCCGGAGGCACCTAGGAAGAAAGGCCTGGCGACTTCAGAAAAACCTACCACTGAAAATCCTATGGAGCACAGTTCTACTCTGACATACATGGGGTCACCATGACTTGGAATTGATGTGGCAACTGGTTTTAAATGTATGTAAATTTTGCCTCAAAGAAAAGTGAACCATAAAAAATAACAATAATTGGAGAGGTAGGGAGTGGGTGGAGATACAGATAAAATAAGAATGGCAGAATGTTGAAAATTCTAGGAACTGGATGGTGAGTACACGGGGTTTCATTAAGCTATTATGTTTACTTTGTATATATTTGAAATTTCCCATAATAAAAAGTTGAAAAAAGTGTACCTTAAATAATATTTCTATCACACAACTTGTCATGGATTGAATTGTGTCCCCCCAAAAATGTGTGTAGCAACTTGGCTAGGTCATGATTCCCAGTATTGTATAATTGTGTAATCTGATGTGATTTCCTTATGTGTTGTAAACTCTATCACTATGATGAGGTCATATGTGATCTCCTCATGTGTCTTAAATTCTATCACTGTGATGAGGTTATGCTAATGAGGTTTATAAGATTAGATAGTGTCTTACTCCAATCTCTTTTGAGATATAAAAGACAGACATGAGCAGAGACATATGGGAACCTCACACCACCAAGAAAGCAATGCCCAGAGCAGAGCGTATCCTTTGGACCTGAGGTTCCTGCGCTGAGATGCTCCCAGACCAAGGGAAGACTGATGTATCACAAGGACCTTCCTCCAGAGCTGACAGAGAGAGAAAGCATTCCCCTGGAGCTGACGCCCTGAATTTGGACTTGTAGCCTACTGGACTGTGAGAGAATAAACTTCTCTTTGTCAAAACCATCCACTTGTGGTATTTCTGTTAGACCAGCGTCAGATGACCAAGACAGAACTGATAAGTGCTCATTAAAAAAAAAATCAGAAAATACATTGATAAAATAAAAATCACTCATCTTCCCTCTAGAGATGAAAGCCTTGTTACTTTTTTCGGACAACTGCAACTTTTGAGGGCGGCGAATGGAGCAGTCGGAGGGAGTACATTGCTTTTAGATGTTGCATCTCACAATAGTGGAGGCGTTTTTAAGTCAATTCAAGAGAGTGTGAAGGGGCTGGCTTTTCAGTGGGAGGTTTCTGTTCTTTACATTTCCTGACTTTTTCAAAATGAGAATGCAGGGGTCTTGGATGTGGCAAACCAATTGCTGGTAATTGCAAATTACTCCTTTTCTCCCAAAACCGGGACTTTGTTTATAGGTAATTAAACCGACAAGCACAATTACCAGGATGTTCAGAATGCCAGCAAGCTGCCTTCCCAGCCAGGAGTTCTTACAAAGCAATGAGGCTCCAAAAAAATTTGTTTAAATGAGTTCTTTCATTCTTTTTTTTTCCATGTATCTATTTGTACCCACCTATTTTCAGAAGAGGAGCCCTGGTGGTGCAGTGGTTAAAAGCTCGGCTGCTAACCAAAAGGTCAGCAGTTCAAATTCACCAGCCACTCCTTGGAAACCCTACGGGGCAGCTCTACTCTGTCCTGTAGGGTCGCTATGAGTCAGAATTGACTCGACAGCAATGAGTTTTGATTATTTTCAAAAGAAGGCACACTGGTGGCACAATGGTTAAGCACTTGATGCTAACTGAAAGGAAAACCTGACTCACGGCGACCCCATGCACAATGGGATGGGTCTTTGTGATCCATAGGGTTTTCATTGGCTGATTTTTGGAAGTAAATCACCAGGCCTTTCTTCCTAGTCTGTATTAGTCTGGACTCCACTTAAACCTGTCAGCATCATAGCAACACGCCAGCTTGCCCTAACAGACAGGTGGTAGCTGCTCATGAGGTGCATTGGCTGGGAATCATACTCGGGTCTTCCACATGGAAGGTGAGAAGTCTACCACTGAACCACCACTGCCCCTGCAAACCAACTAAATGTCCACAAATAGGGGATTGAATAAATAGAGTTCATAAAATGGAATACTAGACAAGCATTACAAAGTATGTTGAGGTCAATTTAGACACTTGGAAAGATGTCCGTGCTGTATTTTTAAGAGACCTGGAACAGGCTGTGTAAGATCAATTACCACCATTGCTTCCCACCATTACTAGCCCCTGCTTTTCCTCATGATACTGTCTTTTTTTTCCTTCTTCTTTCTCCCTCCTCCTATTCCAGTAAGATTGACTAAAATTTTTCCTTGGAGGGTGGCAGAACAAATTGATAGCCCTCAAGGACTAGGATTAACTCATTTGCGACGTGAAAATTGTGACTAACAGTGCCAGATAAACTTCAAGGATTGACAGTAAGAGATTAACTCATCTGAGATGTGAGAAACATGACCACCACGAAGAGAAACTATAATCCTGTCCATATAAAACCTTCAGCCAGTCTCCAGTCGGGGAGACAGGTCTTTTAGAGGAGCTCATTCCCCTCTGTCTCCTGTATATCGATATACAATAAAATCCTCTTGCTGTTCACCTCACCCCTGTCTCAGCATTGGCTTTTGCGGCAGGAGGCTCAAATCCATGCTTTACGGTAACAGAACCATTAAAAGATAATATATGTATTATTATCCCATTAATTTTTTTTCCTATATGTAGATACACGAATAGAAAAAGACTGGAAGGATGGGTACTAAGTAGATAAGGGCAGCCCTCTCTGAATGGTGAGACTACTAGTGTTTTAAAAATATTTTTTGCTTACCTGCATTTTCTGATTTTTCCTGCAATGCATATGCATTTCTTATGTAATTTGAAAGGTAAAACCTGAGCATAGACTATTACACAACTTTCTGGTGATCCAATTTAACTGTAGAGAAACTAAAGGAATAATGGTTAGTCTGTCTGTCTCGCAGAGCAAGATCAAGTACTGTGAAGAGTCTTAGATTTTCTAGTATTTGCAATCTAACAAGTTAGTGCACCACCATTTTGTGGTGACCAAAGACATGAGACTCTTGGGTCAAAGACAAAGGATGGTGTATTAGTCACAGCAACCGCAGTAGCCAGAGTATCGGCATCTGTGCCGGTTCCCACAAGGTGATGTGAAGAGGGCCAGGTGACACCGGAACACAATGGGTTGTGTTACGGGAGAGGAACTCTGAGCTTAGGAATTGGAACGTTTTACAAAAAGCAGTAAAAAATTTGGAAGGAGCCCTAGTGGTGGAATGGTTATGCACTCAACTGCTAACCAGAAGGTTGGCTGCTGGAACCCACGTTGCGATTCCTTGGGAGAAAGACCTCGCGATCTGTTTCTGTGAAGATTACAGCCAAGAAAACAAAGTGGGGCAGTTCTACTCAGTCACATAGGGTCGCTATGAGTTGAAATCAATTCGACGGCACCTAACAACACCAATAACAAGCAAATCAGCCCTTTGCTTTCCAGAGAGAAAGCTATATCTATCTTCCAAGGCTCTTCATCACATGAACATCTTTGGAAGGATTATCTGGCACAGAGTCAGTCAGTGACTCTCACAAGATGTCAGAAATAGACCAATGGGGAATTACCTCCCAACAACCAGAGCTTCTCACATTTTAATTTGCATATGAATCACTTGGGGATCTTGTTAAATACAGGATCTGATTCTGGAGTGGGGCCTAGGAATCTGTTTTCTAACAAGCTTCCAGGTAATGTTGGTGTTGCTGGTCCGAAGGCCACATCCTGAGTAGCAAGGTCTTAGACACCCATCTTCAACGCCAAGGCATGAACAGTAGCTACACGCTGAGGTTGCTAGGCAGAGCCTGGAGAGCTGGCCTGGGGTGTTGTAATTAAGTGGGATGGTTGTATGTGGTGGGATACTTCCCAGACCCTTCTGAGTCACCAGCAGAGAGAGTCAATGGTTTCAAGGCCAAATTTGACCATGAACAAGTACTCAAGGTAGTCAAGGGCCCAGAGAGTGTTTTTCCATTACCCCATGGACCTTCGAACCTGGCTGCTGGAGGTTTCCACTTCCGAAGCTTCTCTGTCAGCCACAGTTCCCAGGAACTGGCTCCCTCCTTCCAACACACCCTGACCCTGCTCCAGCCACCAGCCCTGCTGTCAAGTCCCCACTGCTGCCTTGATCTGTCTCTTTCCTTTATTGTTGAACTCTGGGAGCTGGTGTAGCCCCTACCTACCTTGGGAACATGTCTTAGATACAAGGAGCTTTGGAACCAGCCAGACTGGGGTTTGACATCCCAGCTTTTCCTCTTAGTCCCTGGGCAGGTCATTTTCCCAGTCTGTGCCCCTTTCTTCATTGGTCAATGGAAACCATAACACTCTCGCACCTCAAAGTTGTTGTGGGGATGAAATGGAATCGCGTACGTTAGGGGCCTATCCCCATGCCTGGACAGCGGAGGAGCCTGATAAACAGGGACGGTTATGAATATATTCTTGGCAGAGAGCTGAGAATTTAGAAGTTGTTCATAAATATTTTTTAAAAAGACAATTGGAGACCTTAGAGCAGGTCTCTTAGGAGTTGTGTGATTGGAGCAAGGCACTTCTCTAAGCCTCAGTTGTAAAATAGGGGTAACAATTCCTACCACTCAGGGAACTGAGGAACAAATAAGATAGAAGAACTTAGAAACTATCAAATGCCACATAAATATTACCGTTGCAATGAAAGGTGGGAGGCAGCACACAAAACACTTGCCACGGAAACAAAACACAAATAGCTACGTGCAACTCCAGGTATGAGCAGAACAAGTAGACAACCCTCAGAGTCTTATCCAGCCCTTATGTCACCCAGTGGCTCCCTCAACCCTACGGGAGACAGCATCACTTCTGGAAGTAAACTTAAAAGTCCTCTGAGCACTGATGATGGGTGGTGCCTGGATACCACGCCGCTTCTATGACGAGGTTGGGTTTCTGGATTTCCAGCTTTCAGATCAGGGGCAAGGCAGCTTGCTGAGAGCGGCCGACTCACAACTGCTGGTGAAGGAGGAGGCCAGGTGTGTATTAGCTATCTATTGCCATGTAACAAATTACCCCCGGATTCAGTGGCTTAAAACAACTTTTTTATCTCACAGTTTCTATGGACAGGCATCTGGGTCTCTCCCAAGGCTGAAGTCATCTGAAGGCTCCAGTGGGGATGGACCTGCTTCCAACCTCACTCATGTGGCTATTGGCAGGCCTCAGATCCTCCCTGGCTGTTAGCCAGAGACATGTGTTCTTTGCTACCTGGGCCTCTCTTCAGACAGCCCACAGAATGGCAGGTTGCTTCCACCAGAGAGAGAGAGAGCTCTGAGGGAGGTGGGGAGAGAGAGTGTGTGCCAGATGGAAGCCACAGTCTCTTTTTGTAACCTAATCTAGGAAGTGACATCCTATCACTTTTGCCATATTCTGTTCATTAGAAGTGAGTCACCAGATTGAGCCCACACTCAAAGGGAAGGGATTACACAAGGGTGTGAATACCAGGAGGCAGGGATGGTTGGGAGCCATCTACCACATCATCCCACAGCTGTTAGTCCCTGGGATATGTCTTCCTGCGGGGGCCACAGTGGATGGTAACAAGGCTCACACGGGAGCGCTCTGTTCCGGGTTTTGGACCACTACGGGTGTGGGGTGAAGCACCAGGGTAACGAGAAAGCCCAAAGTCGGCTTGTGGTGGAAGTCTCTTATAGCGCGTCCAGCTATGTGACCGGCCTTAAATGGTGAAACCCACTCCCTAGGCACCACCAAAACCGGATGCAAATCATAAACCCAAGTGTTATTACCAAAGAATGCCGACTGGCTGGTACATCCTACTCCAAAACAACTCACAAACCCATAGTTACAGAACATTTATCTTTAGTTGATAGATTCCATAGTGTTGGCCAAGGGTCAGTAGCTCTGGAGATAAGCATGTGGTCAATTCAGACTAGCTGAGATTAACCCATGCTGTGTAATCCACACGCATGACCCTTGGTCAAGTTCTCCTAAAAATGAATCATTCTTCATCTGGAGGGTAATGGTCACATTTCTCCTAGGTGCCGGGCACTATGTGAAATGCTTTAGGTAATGACTGCATTTGATTCTCACGACAGTGAGGTAGGTATTTGCATCCCCATTTTCAGATGAGGAAAAGACTCACAGAGGTCAAGCAATTTGCCTGAAGTCACACGGCTAGCATCTGGTGGGAAAGATGCATTCAGCTCTGATGCCAAGCTGATAATCTTGACCACTGTCTCAGAATGACATCTTTAATGGATTGAATTGTGTCCCTCTAAAATATGTGTTGGGATTCTAACCCCTATATCTGTGGATATAATCCCATTTGGGAATAGGGTTTTCTTTGTTATGTTAATGAGGCCAGATCAGCATAAGGTATGTCTTAAACCTAATCACTTTCGAGATATAAAAAGAGCAGATTAGGCACAGAAGCAAGCACAAAAGGGGAAAGATTGATGCCACATGCAGATCACCAAGGAACCAGGGAACACCAAGAACACTGAAGAGGTTGAGATAAGGACCTCCCCCCAGAGCCGACAGAGAGAGCGCCTTTCCCTGGTGCCCTGAATTCCGACTTCTAGCCTCCTAAACTGTGAGAAAATTAATTAGTTTGTTAAAGCCACCCACTTGTGGTATTTCTATCACAGCAGTACTAGCTAAGACGACAAACATCATGGAAGGAAGGTGACCCCAGGTCCCACACTCCTCCCCTCCCATGAAAGACACTGCTAAATGACCAAGGTACCTGAGTCTGGTGTGCCATCAGAATCTTCCACACACAACTTCCCGCCCTCCTCCCCCCAGCCACTGCGGTGGATCCAGAGGGCATGTGAGATGCTAGCTCAGCTGCTCCACTCTCTGCTCGGTCATGACCTAGAGCCCTGGGGCATCAGGCAAGGTCCTGTGCCCTCCTCCCGTGGAGCCGTGCCTGAAGCCCTTGTTCTCTTTGCTGCGAGTCCTCTCCCTGCACAGCAGAGAGGACAGGCCACTCAGCATAGGGTGGGTCATTCCTGTCTGCTTCAGGATCCCTGCCTGCCCACTGCTAAGCAGGCTCCCGGGGAAGGGAGGACTCTTCCCAAGTCCTTTCAGTCTTTTATGAGGACGTGATGGCAAAAATGTGAAAACTCTGTAACTGGCCTTTCAAAGCAGGGTGAGAAGAGGGCTGCTTTGTCACCCGGGGGATAGCAGGGACCAGGATGACCCCTTCCACTTAACTTTTAAATAAACATTCTGTGATGTTTCGTATTGGCTATAACTTTTCCTGTGTATACTGTGTGTGTTGCCTACCTGAAAACATTTTAAACCGCTGGAAGGCAGGGACCTCATCTTAAACCTCTACTCTGTCCTTCTTGAAGTCCCTGGGTAGTACAAACAGTTAATGCTCTTGACTGCTTACCAAAAGGTTGGAGGTTTGAGTTCACCCAGAGAAACCTCAGAAGGTCTGGTGATCTATTTCCAAAAAATCAGCCATTGAAACCCTATGGAGCACGATTCTACTCGACATTCTGCAGTCACCATGAGTTGGAGTCAACTCAATGGCAACTGGTCAACTGGTTCTGTCCCTCTTGGGCCCTGTATTGACCATCCCTAACCCTTGGCCTTCTCAGGCTTCATCTTTGTGCCTAAGGGCTATTTTCTCCCAGAACTGACCTGGGCCTTTAGGCCCACAATCCATCTTGGCAGGCTGGGAATGACAGGAAATTACACCCTCCCAAACAGCTCTCAGCCAATGCCTTTAGGGTGTATAAATAACCCTACCCCCTCACCCTCAGGTGGGATAAATCTCAGAAGTGGCTCTTGTACTGTTTCGCCATGGGATTAAGCTCCAGTTGCCCAGCCCGAAATTTAGTTTAATAGTGTCTTCTTGATCGGCTGTCCCCACTTCCTGCACCACCTCTCCATTGATGTTCTGTCACCTCTCAAACGATCTATTTGCATTTGAATCCTGAACTCAGGGGTCTGCTTCTGGGGGAACCCAAAATAAGGCAACACACAGCCCTCACTCAATAAATGTTTGTGGAAGTGAGGAATTGTAACTTAGGACAAAGAGAAGCGTAGTGTATTTTCTAATGCTCCAGAACTTTGCTTACAGTGCTGTCTTGGGGGTGTGAGGGATTCCCATATTTATAAGAGAAGCAATATTTCTTTTGGGACTTCTCAAAGGATGAAGTCCTGGAACCCACTTATTTTGAAGGCTATGTAAGGGCAGGGAATGTATTTAAAAAAAAAAAAAAAGTCTTCAGGATATTTGGGGCATTTTCCTTGGGCCTATAGAACCATGTACTATGTCAGGGTTTTTACCCATGATGTTGGTTTAAACTTTGTTATTGTTAGCTTCGGTCAATGGGGACCCCATGGGTAACAGGATCAGACTGTTATGATCCATAGGGTTTTCATTGGCTGATTTTTCAGAAGTATATCAACCAGGCCTTTGTTTCTTGTCTGTCTGTGTGTCTGCCTTTGTCAGTCTGCTCTGTTGAAACCTGTTCAGCATCATAGCACACCAACCACCACTGACAGATGGCCGGGAATTGAACCCAGGTTTCTGTATGGAGGCGCTCTGGTGGCGCAGTAGTTAAAGTGCTTGGCTGCTAACCCAAAGGTCGGTGATTTGAACTCACCAGCCACTCTTTGAGAGAAAAATGTGGCAGTCTGCTTCTATAAAGGTTACAACTTTGGAAACCCTATGGGGCGGTTCTACTCTGTCCTGTAAGGTCACTGTGAGTCGGAATCGACTCCACGGCAATGGGTTTGGTTTTTTTGCCTTCCTGCATAGAAGGCAAGAATTCTACCAGTGAACCACCACTGCCCCCTTGGTTTAAGACTTAGAATTTACAGTCTATACACTGTGTTTGAGGGGCAGATTACAGACACCAAACTGTGATGAGAAGTCAAATAACCAAGAGAGATGCCAGTTTATTGAAGAAAAAGGAAAATTTTAAAAGGACTATGTTCATTATACTGCTTACGTTCTTAAGGAACTGTGGGTTTCATTGTCAGTTAAGGGTGTCCCGGTGCAGGGAGAGGTTGCTCTCATTACCGTACCAGCGTCTGCTTCCTTTAGCTATAGGTCTGATTTCCTTTTATTAGCAATTTTTATTTTTCACACAGAAATTTGTGGTCAGGATAAAACCGCACGCTTGTCAGCATTGAGGGCGGTTTTCATTCCAGCAGAGAAGGAGCTAAATCCAAGTGTAGGGTCTTTGGAGTCACGTTTGCTTCAAAGTAGTGGTGTGGGCTGTCAGCCTTCAGAGGGGGCGGCCTGCTGCTGGAGCTGCTGTCTCTGTCGGAGATGGGGGGAAGGTTCTCCAAGGTCTCCTCAGCACGCTGGTCAGAGCGAAAGCCCTGGAGGGCCAAAACCCAGTACCTCTTCCTCCGGTTCAGTTTATACACGCGAAGCCTTTCTTTTTCTGCCTCAGGGTCGGCGAGAATCCCATCCCAACGCAGGCTTTCGTTGATCTGGTGCGAAAGGTTCTCTTCTACTTCGGCAGTGTCGGGGAGACTCACCATGGGGGGGTTAGAGAGGATGCGCTTGTTGTCTTCTTTGTCCTGTTTGTGCTCTTGCTTCAGGCCGTGATCTTTGCTGGGACTTAAGATGTCATGAGAAGATGCGGAAAGCGACTGATTCTTCAGGCTTCGACTCTGCTGTTTATCTGCTGAGCGGATGAGCAGTGTTAGCGTGAGGCCTGCGCTCAGCCTACCAGGGATGGTGCCAGAATCACCAATCACATGGGGGGAGGCCCCTCTTTACCTCAGGCTCGGCACTCCAAGCCTACCATTCTCCACACACCTACCAGTTGTGTGCTTTTGATTAAGTTATTCTTGGGCAGAGAGGAACCGTTTATGGAGCCCTCTGGACAAAGGGTATCATTCAATCCCATTTCCCTGGTGAGCAAACTGAGGCTCCAAGAGCTTCAGTAACTTGCCAATGACACGTAGTGGGTTTGAATACAGGCCTGACTCTCAGTGCCCTGTTCTTTCTGCTCTGCCACGCTGCCCCCCACTTAACCTCTCCAGATGCTCACCAAAGTGCTTCCCAGTCCTGGGAGTCTATGACTCTACCCCTAGTCTAGACACTTTACGACGGAAGAAATGGGGAACAACAGGAATGCTTCCTAAATTTGACTGAGGCGAGCACTATTATGCCAAGCCAGGAAATATTTCTGTTGTGTGGCTTCTGCTGGGGTTTTTTTTAAACCATTACTAGTATTTTAGAATTGTTTTATATGAAATACTACCAGTTGTGGTTCTTTCATCAACTCATCCTTCTCTGTTCTGGGAGAGAGAACTATCTGTGCCTTCTTCCTACCCCCATCCCCTTCTCCTTCTCCGGACAAAAGAAGAAGAAATTAAAAAAATGACCTAGAATCCACTCACAGTCAGCAGTGGGTTTGGTTTGGTTTTGGGATACCTTCCGACTCCCTGAAAACTATTGGGTGCCCCCTGCTGACAGTATGAGGTACATACCACTGCAATTTCTAGAAGCAGAAGCTAAGAAAAAGAGACAACAAATTTCCTAATTTGGTTTTGCTGATACACACTGGGGTTTTGACCTAAACTCCAGATTTTTTTTCCTTTTTATTATGATTCCATCTGAAGAAGTCATTCTAATCTCCTCATTTCTCCCTTCTCCAAACTACAAGGTTGACACGGGGAAGGCTGCCATTCCTTCTGTCTCGTCTTTCCAGTGCTGTCAGCTCTGCACACAAAGGGCAGTGATCCAAAACTTGAGCCCCAGACTAGCCATTCTGGAGGTCAGGGCTGCTGTGCCAGGGTCAATAGGAGTCACCTGCATAAACAGCCAAAGCCACTGAGGCCAACCGCCCAGGTGACAGAGACTTCCAGCACCCGTGGCAGGTAGCCTGCATTCTGCGTCCTTGTTGCACTCTCTCTCCACAAAGTAGGTACCCAGTACCTTTGTCAGGGTGTCTGGGGTTCAGTGGGAGGGCGCTCGGGGAGATGTAAGGACTCTGGGTTTGTGGCAGCTGTTGATGTGCATATGGGCGTGAAGAGGTGTCCACAGAGAGGATGGACGGAGTCCCGCACGTGTGTGACTGCACGTGTACAGGAACTTTGGGAGGGGTCTGTGCGTGAGTGTATACTTTAGCATCTGTGTGTATATGTGTGTGTGTAGACTGTGAACGTGTGTGCATGACGGCTCGTCTGTGCTTTAGTCTTATTTGGAGGTGTTACATGAGAGCGTGTCATGGACGGCGTTTGGGAATTTAAGAGCATGTAGCAGTCCCTAGGTGGCGCAAATGGTTTGTGCCCAACTACTAATGGAAAGGTTGGTGTGAACCCAGCCAGTGGTGCTGTGGAAAAAAGGCCTGGTGATCTGCTTCCATAAAGACTACAGCCAAGAAAATCATATGGATCTGTAACACATGGGTTGCCGTAAGTCGGAATTGATGGCAATGGGTTTGATTTTGGTGGCAGAGACTGATGTGATGGGTGTTTGTGTGGTCAGAGGCTGCCCCTTGGCCACTTGGTGTGTGTGGGTGAAGATACTTTATGTTATTTGCGTGGGGGCAGGAGCCTGTCACATATGAGGGTCCCAGGAGGGTCTCTAGGCAGATGGCAGGAGTCTGGGATTCTGTGTGTACATGCCTGAATGTCTGTAATGTGGTATCTTGGCGTCTTTGGCTTTGGGAACAGTCTGTGTGGGGGTGAGGGGATCATTGTAGGAGGGTTTGAGATTTCTGTGGGGAAGGCATAGATGTTTGGGATTTCGAGTCTCTATGGAGGGATTAAGGAGGTAAGAGGGTGTCTGTGTCTGTGTAATGCTAAGAGTAGCTATGTGGGGCTGGGCGTCTGTGTGGGAATGGGGAGTGTCTCCGTGGGGGGGTCTCTATGCGGGGTTGAGGGTCCTTGTGGATATTGAGAATTATCAGTGCAAATGTGGAGTGCATGGGGATTGGAGGGTCTTTGTGACTCTGGATATCAAGGAGTCTCACGGGAATGCGGGGGCCTTTGGAGGGGGTGGCGGTATACTATGGGATTTGGTGGTCTCTATAGGCTTGGGAGACTGCCAAGTGATGACGATTCACTGGTCTGTGCTCGTTGAGGGAGGGTCTCTGTGGACACGGACAGTCTTTACGGGGAGGGATGGGGCATCTCCGAGCTGGGATAAGTGGTGTATGTGGGGAGATGGAAAACCTCTGTTAGGGATTGGCGAGTTTCTGGTTGGAGGATTTCTGAGGCATGTGTCTCTGTGAGACTTGGACTCTTGGGTACTGGAGCTGAAGCTGCGGCGCTAGCTGCTCCTCTTACCGTCCCCCTTGCCCGAACCCTTGGTCTTTTTCTTCTTCTTTTTCTTCTTCACCTTCCGTTCTGCGGCGCCGCCCGTGATGGGGAGCAGTCTGGACCCCTGCATGGCCGCAAGGCCGCTCTCCCGCTCCTCCTCTTCGTCATCATCGTCCTCGCCCTCCTCGCCGTACCCAGGCGCCCCGGCCCCACCGCGGCGGTCCATCCACCCGCAGGTGCAGCGCAAGACCGGCTGCCGCTGAGCCCGCCGCTCCAGGCGCGCACCGCCAGGCCGGGGCCACGCGTCTCCATGGCGACCGCCTTACACCGCGCGTGCGCAATCGGGAAGCTTCCGCCTAAGCGCCGCCCATGGACGTAGGTGTGCGCGTGCGTGTTTTGGTCTTTCTGACAGTTTTGTTAGTCAGCGGTGGAAAGGGGTGGGTGGCTAGGGGAGTTCTAGATCCTTGGGTGGCGGGTATACATCTCGTCCAGTCCTGTGCCTTTTCAAACGCTATTTATTCTTTCCGAAATCATTATCTATCCTAAGTTTATTCTAAAATTTTATTAAATGAACTCTAACATACCAACAATTTGAAGATGCCGCAGGAGCCGGCAACGTTTAGTTGTGTTATGCGTAAGGTCGCCATGAGTCCAAGCCACCTCACGGCGACTAACAACATCAACAACAAAATTTTATCCCCCGAGTTCCTGTCTTGCACATCTACCCTGGGGTGTGTCACTGGCCTCTCACGCTCAACATGTTGCGAACTGATAGTCTCCTCCTAGTCCCAAATTTACTTCTCCTCCACTGTTCACCATCTCAGTGAGCGAAACAGCTGGACAGGTCAGAAACCTGGCCGTCTTTCTCCCCCCACCCCTCCACCCTCTTGTGCCCTCACCTAGGCTAGGCCTGTCCACCACTGTCTCTCCCCTGGACTCCTGGACTGGTCTCTCTGCTTCTCGGCACTTCTCATAAATTCTCTATCCACCACAGTACACAGGAAGTCAGCACAACGGGACCAAAGCAAAAGCAAAGAAGTTTCCTGGACACATCCAGATACTTTGAGGGACAGAGTAACTGGGGCTGGGGTCTGGGGACCATAGTTTCAGGGGACATCTAGGTCAATTGGCACAACATAGTTTACTAAGAAAATGTTCTACATCTCACTTTGGTGAGTGGTGTCTCAGGTCTTAAAAGCTTGTGAGTGGTCATCTAAGAAACATCAACTGGTCCCATCCCACTCAGAGAAAAGGAGAATGAAGACAATCAAAGACACAAGGAAAATACTAGCCCAAAGACTAAAGGACCAACTGAACCAGAGACTCCACCAGCCTGAGACCAGAAGAACTAGATGATGCCCGGCTACCAGCAATGACCGCCTTGACAGGGAACACAACGGAGTCTCAGGCAGAGCAGGAGGAAAATGTAGAACAGAACTCAAAGTCACGTAAAAGGACCAGACTTAATGGTCTGACAGAGACTGGAGGAATCCCCGAAACTATGGCCCCCGGACGCTCTGTTAACCCAGAACTGAAACCATTCTCGAAGCCCACTCTTCAGCAAAGATTAGACAGGACTATAAAACAAGAAATAATACATGTGAGGAATGTGCTTCTTAGTCCAATCAGATATTCAAGACCAAATGGGCAGCCGCTGTCCAAAAGCAGGATGAGAAGGCAGGAAGGGACAGGAACTGGTAGAATGGACACAGGGAACCCGGGGTGGAAAGAGGGAGTGTGCTGTCACATGGTGGAGATTGCAACTAATGTCACAAAACAGTATGTGTATAAATTTTTGAATGAAAAATTAACTTGAGCTGTAAATTTTCACCTAAAGCACAATTAAAAAAAAAAAACCGTATCCACACAACTGCTAGAATGAACTTTTAAAGACAAAATTTGGTGAATTTCACTCCTGCTTAAACCCTCCAGCAGTTCCCAATCACAATTCATGTCAAAACTAAACTCTTGGTTATAGCTTACAAGGCCTGGCATGATCTGTCTCCTGCTTTTCTTTCCAGGTTTATCTTCCAAGGATTGTATTTTCCAAAAATGGCCACAACAATCTCTCTCAACCCACATACTCTTCTAGCATCTTGCTACTTCCAGATCAAGAAACCGAGTCTAATTTTACTCCCCTTGAATCTGGATGGGCTTGTGGCAGAAGTGATACTGCATAACTTCTACTGTTAGGTTATAAAAGGTAATGTAGCTTCTACCTTGTTAGCTGGAAGATATACTTTTGGAACCCTGAGGCTTCCAGTAAGAAGTCCGAGTATGCCATGCTGTGAGGAAGCCCAAACTAAACCATGTGGAGAGACCCTAAGACTGTGTGAAGGGAGAGAGAGAGATGTCCCCACTCTTCTACATCCAGCCATGATCTGATTACAACAGCAGAAGTGACCCCCAGGTCAGACTCACCCAGCTGGGCCCTTCCTAAATTCCTGACCCAAAGAAACCATGAGAGATAATAAAATTATTGTAATTGTTTAAGTAACTAAGTTTTGGGGGTGATATGTTATATAGTAATAGATCATTGGAACATCAGCCTTTGATTTTAGTTATTCTTTTTTTATTGTACTTTAGATGAAGGTTTACAGAACAAACTAGCTTCTCATTAAACAATTAGTACACATATTGTTTTGTGATATTGGTTACCAATCCCATGACTTGTCAACACCACTCTCCCTTCTCCACCTTGGGTTCCCTATTACTAGCTTTCCTGTCCCCTCCTGCCTTCTGGTCCTTGCCCCTGGGCTGGTGTGCCCCTTTAGTCTCATTTTGTTTTATTGGCCTGCCTAATCTTTGGCTGAAGGGTGAACCTCAGGAGTAACTTCATTACTGAGCTAAAAGGGTGTGTGGGGGCCATACTCTTGGGGTTTCTCCAGTCTCTGTCAGTCCAGTAAGTCTGGTCTTTTTTTGTGAGTTACGATTTTGTTCTACATTTTTCTCCAGCTCTGTCTGGGACCCTCTATTGTGATCCCTGTCAGAGCAGTCAGTGGTGGTAGCCAGGCACCACCTAGTTTTGCTGGACTTAGTCTAGTGGAGGCTGTGGTAGTGGTGGTCCATTAGTCCTTTGGACTGATCTTTCCCTTGTGTCTTTGTTTTTTTTTCATTTTCCCTTGCTCCAGATGGTGTGGGACCACTGGGTATCTTAGATGGCTGCTCACAAGCTTTTAAGACCCCAGACGCTACTCACCAAAGTAGGATGTAGAACATTTTCTGTATAAACTATGTTATGCTAATTGAGCTAGATGTTTCCCGATGCCATGGTGCCCCCAGCCCTCAGCCCAGTAATCTGGTCCCTCGGGGAGTTTGGATGTGTCTATGGAGCTTCCATGGCCTGCCTTGGACAAGTTGTGCTGGCTTCCCCAGTATTGTGTACTGTCTTACCCGTCACCAAAGTTACCTCTTATCTATTGTCTATCTAGTGTTTTTCCATCCCTACCCTTACTCTCCCTTGTAACCATCAAAGATTGTTTCTTTTTTTGTGTAAACCTTTTCATGAGTTTTTATAGTAGAGGTCTCATACAATATTTGTCCTTTTGTGATTGACTTATTTCAGTCAGCATAATGCCCTCCAGATTCACCCACGTTGTGAGATGCTTCGCAGATTCATTGTTATTCTTTATCGTCACATAGTAGTCCATTGTGTGTGTGGACCATAGTTTGTTTATCCGTTCATCTGTTGATGGGCATCTAGGTTGTTCCTATCTTCTTGCTGTTGTGAACAATGCTGCAGTGAACATGGGTGTGCTTATGTCTATTTGTGTGACGGCTCTTATTTCTCTAGGATATATTCCTAAGGAGTGGGATTGCTGGATCATGTGGTATTTCTATTTCTAGCGTCCTAAGGAAGCACCATATCGTTTTCCAAAATGGTTGTACCATTTTGCATTCCCAGCAGCAGTGCATAAGAGTTCCAATCTCCTCACAGCCTCTCCAACATTTGTTATTTTCTGTTTTTTTGATTTGTGCCAGTAATGCGGGGGGTGAGATGTTATCTCATTGTGGTTTTGATTTGCATTTCTCTAATGGCTAGTGATCTCGAGCATTTCCTCATCTGTCTGTCAGCCATTTGAATGTCTTCTTTGGTGAAATGTCTGTTCATTTCCTTTGCCCATTTTTTAATTGGGTTATTTGTCTTTTTGTTGTAGAGGTGTTGGATTTTCCTGTAGATTTTAGAGATTAGACCTTTGTTGGATTTGCCATAGCCAAAAATTTTTTCCCAGTCTATTGGTTCTCTTTTTACTCTTTTGGTGAAGTCTTTTGATGAGCATAAGTGTTTAATGTTTAGAAGATCCCATTCATTTAGCTTATATTCTGGAGTTTGTGTGTTGTTAGTTAAGGTTTGTATCCTGTTAATGCTGTGTATTAGGGCCTCTAGCATTGATCCTATTTTTTCTTCTACGATCTTTATCATTTTTGGTTTTATATTTAGGTCTTTGATCCATTTTGAATTTGTTTTTGTGTATGGTGTGAGGTATGGGTCCTGTTTCATTTCCTTTCCAGATGGACATCCAGTTTTGCCAGCACCGTTTGTTAAAAAGACTGTCTTTTCCCCACTTGATGGACTTTAGGCCCTGATTTTAGCTATTCTTGTGGTTAGCCATTCTTCTTGCTGTTTAGCCATTCTTGTTGTTAGTTGCGGTAGAGCCAGTTCTGACCTATGGGTGCAGAGTAGAACTGCTCCATAGAGTTTTCAAAAGTGTGACCTTTTGGAAGCAGATTGCCAGGCCTGTCCTTCAAGGCGAGTTCAAACCAGGGCTTTGAGCCACGACAAACCGAAATTCTAAAATTCGGGTGATCCAGAACCATAACTGGAATAGGAAAAATTATGGGTCGAAGCCCAGGAATTGGAGACCCAGAAGAGGCATAGTGAGCCCTTTCAGGAGCCTGATGCTTGAGACTGGATTATCGCCATGACTGAGGAGAGCAACACACATTCAAAGCAACACAGTCAACCGACATTTTTGAGCCGGACACCACTATTTCCAACGCTGCGCAAAATCCAAGGGGCAAGAGATCTGGTTGCTATGCAATGCAGACGCTACCCTTGTTTTCTAAGAGGGAGATTAAGTTTCTAGCAGGGCTTCACCTATAATTTTTCCCATTTCGGTTATGGTTCTAATTCACCCAAATTTTAAAAATTTGAGTCTGTTCCAGTGTCGCTTCCTCAACCTTGATTGAGCTAAGAAGAACTGGTTCCAAGCCCTGGTGCAAAACTCTAACCTTGCGCTAGTAATCAAGCGCTTAACCATTTGCACCACACAGGGACTCCTTAGCCATTCTAGTGGGTATGAAACTGTATTTCCCTGTGGTTTTAAGTTCTATTTCCATGATGAATAGTGATATTGGGCACTTTTTAATATGCTTACTGATCATTTGCATATCATACTTTGTGAAGTGTCTGTTGAAATCTTTTGCCCATTTTATAATTGGGTTGTTTCTATTTTTTCTGTTGATTTGTAAGAACTGTTTACATACTTTGGATATAAGTTTTTTGTGAAGATTTTTGTTCTAGGTCTGTAGTTTGTTAATTCAATTTTCTTATGGTGTCTTTTCATGACCAGAAAATTTAAATCCTAGTGAAGTCAATTTATCAATTTTTTCTTTTTGTATCCCGTCCAAGAAATCTTTGCCTATCCCAGATCACAAAGATAGTCTTCTATGTTTTCTTCTAGAAGTTTATGGTTCTGAGTTTTAAGCTTATGTCCATGATCCATCTGAAATTAATTTGTGAAAAGTCAGATAGTGGTCAAGATTAATTTTTTTCCAAATGAATTTCCAGATGTTCCAGCAACGTTCATTGAAAAGACATTCCTCCATTGACTTGATGTGGTACTTCCATAGAAAATAATTTAACTTCATATGTGTGAATCTATTTCTGGACTCTCTGTTAATTTATTTGTCTATCCTTACACCAATACCACACTGACTTGATTTTAGCAAGTCTTCATATCAGGTAGTGTAAATCTCCCAACTTGATTCGTCTTTTTGAAGATTATTTGGACTATTTTAGATCCTTTTTCATATACATTTTCAAATCATTTTGTCTATTTCTTCAAAATAGCCTGCTGGAAATTTGATGAGGATTGTGTCAAATTGGTCGATTTTGGCACTCTTAGTACTCAACAGATGACAGCCAGTGTGGACTGGCATGAGTGGACACATTGCTGGGGAAAGGGTCCTTCTGTTATTTCGCATGTGTGTCCTTGGCCCGCCCATCCACTCGCAATCTCCCTAATGTCTCCAGAACAGTTCTGCCTTTTATGAGTGCCTTTGCTGGTCTGCTTTTGTCCCTAGGAGCTGGGTGAAATGTAAATGATAAAGGTTCTTTGTGCGAATGACCAGCTGCTAGTGGACATGTCTGAGGTTTGCTTTTCAGATGCCCTTCCCTACTCCCCCAGTGCTCACAGACAGGTGCCTGGAAAGGCTGGCTCTCCCTCTGCCTATCTTCCCTCTCAGCTGGTCCGCCTTGCCTGGATGCTTCTCTGGCAGGAGGCAGCTTGACCATTTCCTCTCCCAATTTTAGTGAAGGTTGCATTGAGATTATGTTGAGCCAGCTAGTTGGCTTTGAAATAGAAAATTCATCACCAGCAAAGGGATACATTTTATGAGTAATCATAACAATCTCTTGCAAGTGTTGGCTATTTTAAAATTTTAAAGGAATTGTACATCATTCCATTTGGTTTCCATTGGCTATCTCTGCCTCTTCACTCATCCCTTGCTCCTCAGCCTGCTACAATCAGGCTTCCAGCCCCATCACTCTACCGAAACAGCTCAGCAAGGTCACCACTGTTGTCCTTGTCACTGAGTCCAAGGGACAGCTTCTGTCCTCATCATACTCAACCTCTCAGTAATATTTGACACTGCTGATCACTCCTTATTTTTAAAAAAATTTATTGTGATAAAATATATATAACAACAACAACAAAAAAATGCCATTTTCATTGATCCAAGAAAAAAACAAAGCAACAGATGTTGGTGAGGATGTGGGAAGATTGGAACGCTTATCCACTGCTGATGGGAATGTAAAATGGTACAACTGCTATGGAAAACAGTATGATGATTCCTCAAAAAATTAAAAATAGAACTACCTTATGACCTAGAAATGCCATTCCTTTATACCTTAGGGATCAAATAGAAGAGACATGAACAGACATATGCACACCTATGTTCATTGCAGCACTATTCACACTAACAAAAAGATGGAAACAACCTAAGTGCCCATCAACAAATGAATGGATAGACAAAATGTGGTACATACATACATAGGAATACTTAGCAGCCATAAAGAAAATGGGTTCCTTAAACATCTTGTAACTTAGATGAACCAGAGGACACTATGCTGAGCGAAATAAGTCAGTCACAAAAGGACAAATACTGTATGATCTCACTTTTATGAAATGACAAGAATAGATATATATACAGAGACCAATGTCCATTGGTGGTTACCAGGGGTGAGAGTAGGGCAAGAGGAGGAATCATTCTCTAGATAGTAGTCACTTTTTTTTATGGTGTTGGGAAAGGTAGCACTGAATGTAGGTGACGTATGCACAGCTTAATTAATTTAACTGATGCCACTAAGTTGTAAACAAGAAAAGGATGTATCGGTAAATGCTATGCTATATATGAATTTTGCAACTACAACAACAACCAAAAGAAATATGTATACATCTGTTTTATATAATAAAACAAATAGGGACTATAGATGCTGACATGTCTTAGACATAATCAATAACCTCATGAGATTATTTTCTTGGTTTGAAGACTTAGGGTCATAGTCTTGTGGGACAATTCAGTCAATTGTCATAATATAGTTCATAAAGTTTATGTTCTACATCCTAGTTTGGTGAGTAGTGTCTGGGGTCTTAAAAGCTTGAGAGTGGCCATCTAAGATACAACTACTGGTCTCTATTCATCTGGAGAAAAATAGAAAGAAGGAAGTCCACGAATTGAAGAAGGAACCAGACTACAGAACTAATTGTCTCCATGAACCATGGCATCCTCTACTTTGAGACCAGAAGAACTTAGTGGTACTGGGCTACTGCTACTGAATGTTCTCATCAAGGTCACATTCTCATCAAGGTCACAATAGACGGAACCTGATATAAAAGGAGAAAAATGTGGAACAGAACTTCAAATTCTCAAAGAATCCAGACTTACTGAACCCATCGAGACTGGAGGAATCCTTGAGACTATCTCCCTGAGATACTCTTTGAACCTTGAACCAAAACTATCCTCTGAAGTCATCTTTTAACTAAATAGCAGGTTAGCTCAAAAAGTAAATAATGTCACCCTTGAGTACTGCACTCTTAAAAAATTGTCTACATGAGACCAGATGGACAATAGTTACTCTAAAGCATAGATGAGAGAGAAGGTTGGGGGGCAGTGAGACTAAGTTTATGGGAACGGAACAACTAGAACAGAAATATTGAGAATATTGACACAACATGAAGAATGTAACCAATGCTAGTGACCATTATGTGTAGAAATTGTTGAATTGGAACCTGTTTTGCTGTGTATACTTTCACCAAAAATACAATAAAATATTAAAAACAAAACAACAACAACAAAAAAAAAACCCACCTCTAGATACATGAAGCCTTGAGATCTAAGCAACAGCATTCTGTGTGATTCCACCAAAGAACTGACTTTGGTTCTCTCCAAGACCTGTTGTGGATACACATCAAGGTGGGTTGCACACTGTGGGGTATAGAATTAACCTTACCCCAAAAATTAGGTATTTGTTCTAGGTTCCTGAGCGATAATCTCTTTAAAAAAAAAAAAAAAGGAATGTGTGTCTTCCATAAGGACTCCAGACCACACCTAACTAACAGATTATGCCGAGGAGGTGATGAGGTGACTCTGGGGTGGGGGCTGGCCAGGCCAGAAAGACCCACTGTGTGATACTTTGTGATTACCTTGTGATATTGACTAACCTCAGGGGATAGGACCTGGAGTTTGCATTACATAAGAAGCCTCCCAATAAAAGCTCTGGACACTGAATCTCCATGGGCTTCCTGGTTGGTAAAAGACATTGATGCACATGGGAAGGTGGTACCCCCCTTTGGGACATGGAGGCACCATGTTGGGAACCCTCCCAGACCTTGCCCTACGCATCTCTCAGTTTGTATCCTTTTTTGCCATAATAAAGCCGTAATCATAAGTATAGCAAAAAAAGAAAAAAGAATTGCCATTTTAACCATCACTCTCTCTTTCTTGAAATATTCTTTTCACTTCGCTTTTGGGACACCACACTCAGGGTTTTCCTCCTTGTTCTCTGGTCACTTGGTCTCCTTTGCAGGTGAATCCTCCCCTTCTCAACCACTGAATGTTGGACTTCCTCAGAGCTTGGCCTAAGGACTCTTCTTGAAACTCTGTCTATATGCTTTCTTAAGGCATTCTCTCTACAGTCAAGGCTTCAATTGTTTCCCATATGCTGATGCCTTTCAAATATTTGTGTTTAGGCCAGAACCCATTTATCCAATGGCCAACTTAAACTCTCATCTTGCTCAAACACCCCTGGAGCAGATACTGTTGGTTGTTGTGTTGGCTTGGGTTCCTCCAAAAGCAAACTCTAAAACAAAGATTTAAGTGCAAAGAATTTACTTAAGTGGTGATATTAGGAAACGCTGGTAAGGGAGTGGATAAGGGAGACAGGGAAGGTGAGAAAGACAACGCAAAAAAGAAAACAACCTGTTACTGTCGAGTCGATTCTGACTCATGGGGACCCTATGTGTTACAATAGAACTGCTCCATAGGGTTTTCTTGGCTGTAATCTTTACAGAAGCAGATTGCCAGGCTCTTCTTCCGTGGCACCACTAGGTGGGTTTGAACCACCAACCTTCAGGTGCAAACCATTTGTGCCACTCAGGGACCTTCAAGAAAGTTACTAAAGGGCATATTATCCTGCCATTTACTACTGTGTGCGACTGGAGCTCAATCCAGAATTCTAGAAGAACTCTAGGAGACAATGCAGAATATGCCTCAGAGTTATCCCAACTGAGAGGCAAGAAAGCTCTTTATTATCTACCAGCTCTCAGAAGAGGTTGCTTCCGGGGACATTAACTCTCTGGCATTTCTGGCTTGCTCTGTACAAGCTGGACCACAGGCAAAGAGTCACAGGTGTTTTCAGTAAAAGCTTTTGGCATGTGAAGGTGAATGTGTGGGGTTGTGGGTGGAGCACAGACAGTGTAGTTTACAGTTGCCCACCAACTTTTATTCCTCCCTTCTCCCTAGCCTGCAGGGCCCTGGTTTTGATTCCCCTGCCCCATGACTTCAGGGGAAAATCCTAATTAGTCTGAGTAAATAGTGGTAATCCCTCTCTCTTTGCCAATGATATGTTTAAGAAGGAGCCTGTTACCCACTCCTGGCCAATGAAACTCAAAGGGATGTATGTGATGGCTCCTGAGAAAGGCTTGCTCATTGGTAAAATGATGTGGAGGAGCAGACACACCCCTCCTCTGCTGCTGGACCCTCCCGTGTGTGGATGTGACTCCTGGACCTGAGGCGGACATCTTGCAACAGGGATGGAAACTAATCTGAGGGCAGAGCCAATATGATGAAGATGGCAGAGTCTTTGGGAATCCCACTCCTTGAGATAAACCCAGTGAAACTCTTGCACGTAGACACCAGGAACTGTCGAGAAATTCACAGGAGAAAAGCAAAACTATAGAGATGTGAAAAGATCAGTGGTTACTAGGTTTTCAGGGGAGGGGGCGAGGATGAATAGTTGGAGTACAGGGCATTGTTAGGACAGTGAAACTATTCTGTGTGATACTGTAATGGTGGCCATATGACATTCTGCATTTGTTGAAACATATAGACCTATACAACACAAAGAGTGAACCCTAATGTAAACTATGGATTTTAGTTAATAGTAATGTATCAGTATCAGTTCCTCAGTTGTAACTAATGCACCACAGGAATATAATATGTGAATAGGACAAATGATGTGCAGAGGGGAGGGAGTATATGGGAACTCTGTACTTTCTGTACAATTTTTCTATAGGCCTAAAACTGCCCTAAAAAATAGTCTATTAAAATAAATAACAAACAAACAAAAAGAATGTTCATAGCAGCACTGTTCATAATAGCAAAAAACTGAAACCAACCCAGTGATATATTCACACAATGGAATATATATATCAGCAAAAAGAATGAACTACAGCTATCCACACCACGTGGTGAATCTTGGAAACATAATACTGAGTGAAAAAAAGGAAGTTTCAGGTGACTACAGTACAGAATTGTACCATTTTTATACCCAAAACCAAGCAAAACTAAGCAACATTTTTTTTTAGCATACAAATTCTATTTTTCAAAATTGAATGATAAGCATAAACTCTAGCACAGTGGTTACCTCTGTGGGAACACATAGGAAGATGAAATTGTTGGTACGTTCTACTTCTTGATTTGAATGGTGAGTTCATGATTATTAAGGAAAAGAAAGAAAGAAAGATAAACTGGATCTTTGATGACATCATTGAGTAATTGATTTAAAACCCTGGAGCTGGTTTGATGTGAGAGTTCTTTTTATGTGAGATAATATTTTTTTCTTCTTATTAAGGCATTTCAAATTGGGTTTTCTATTAGTTGCAGCTGAAAAGACCCTATCGGATATAGCACCTCAACTCAACATGTACAAACCAAATCCACCACCTTATCCTTTATATTTGGTCCTCTATTCATGTTCTCTACCTTGGTAATACCACCATCCATCCAGTTATCCAAACCAGAAGCTGAATCACCCTGTATGCCTCTTTCTCACTGCCCCTCAATTCTTTGCCAACTAAATATGTCACATGCCCATTCCCTTTTCTCCATACCCACAATGGTCACTCAAGGTCACACTACTATTGTCTCTCACCTCTGCTGCCACAACAACCTCCTAGTAGTTCTCCCCACATCTCTTGCCCACTCCAAACTAGTCTCTACTATAGACAGGGTGACCTTTTTGAAATGGAAATCTTCTTACATCACCTGCCCCCCCTCCCTGTTTAAACCACTTCAGTGGCTTCCTATTTCCCCTAGAAGAAGGTAAAACTGAGTCTGGCCCACAAAGTCCTCTTAACTCTGGAATCCCACGGCCCGTGGGGTCCTCTGGACTCCTTACCACCTCAGGGCCTTTTTGCATGGGTTATACTCTCTTCTGCTAGTTAATTCCTACTCATTCTTTAGATCTCCATTTTCCAAGAAAAACCTTTCTCTGATTTTGAGATTCCTTTTGGCTAATGAATACTGTAGCCATTTTCTAGAACCAGGATAAATGGCACCCTCCATGACCATTTTAATGGGGATGAGGGAGGGAAGTGATGGTTGTCAGTCTTGATATTTACTACTTTGACCTTTTTGGAGGGTGTCCCTGTAATGGTAGCTCTGGGTCTGGTTGACTATAGCACCACTACACTCAGGTCAACCTAAAAAAAAAACCTTTTTGGAACCATGTATTGGCATTCCTAGGTCTTATTGTGATTGTGTCTTTGTGCTACTTGTCCTAATGAAAACACTAGACTGACACCGTTAGAAATTAAAACAAAAATTTTAATGAAGGAATAATTTTATTTCACAAAATGGAGAAACATATGGCATTCAAACAGACTGCAGTGTGTGTTCTGCCTTGCAGGTAGAAAAGTGGGATATTTAACAAGCAGAATAAACAAAGGCAAATGGTTTTACATCAAAGAGGGTGCAGGGGAAGGAAGCAGAAATTTACAAGGGGTTGTCAAACTACAAACTTTCTTAACATCAATTTCCAGCCTAACACAAATCTCTTATTCCTTACACAATTTGACTAAGGCAATATTTCTAAAGTGAGACATATAAACGTTCTTGATGTGGAGGTTTAGTGATGGATTGCAGGCTGAGTTAAACCTAGTTGGAGTCCTTGAAATGTAAAGTCGACCATTTAGTTAGGAAAGAGTGAAGATTAAATCAGCTCTAAATCTGAAGCCTTTTGAAATGTAAACATTGCCCATCTGCTAAGAGGGAGTGAGTTAGGGCCCAGGCATTCACTGGGTGAATTCCACTGAAGCAGTAAAGATAGCAAGTATATTTATATAAGTTAAAACCAGAATCTATGCAGTCTTTATGTTATAAACAGTCAAAACATTTACATCTGTGATCTGCCTCCTGATTTTTATCAAACTTAGTCTCTGCCTAGTTTCGATTTTACAAGGAACTAGCAGAAATACAGTGGGAAAAATCTCGGTGAGTGAAGATTTAATCTGGGAGCCAGAATGTGGAACTAAGACTTGATATATACTTATCTTGGCTATAAAGTTATTTACAGGCTCTAGCTTCATTTAACATATCAGTTCTATCTTCTAATCTCCAGTTGACAAAGGCACCTTCTCTGGAGCCAGCTTTGTAAACATTCTTGATAGGCACTGAGCAAATCTTTATCTAGGTTAGAATTCTGACTCCTGTCTTCTTTGTTTTTCAAGTAGTAAAACTTTAACAAAAGGCTGAATGGTTTCATTAGAAGAGTAGAAATGAAAATCGTAGTTTAATTCAGAATGGAGCTTTAATTTAGGTCTGAAGTCACCCAATTCAGATATGCCAGGACCTCAGTTTCTAACATTCACATCCACATACCATAGAGCTGCTCCAACCCTCAGAGGGAGAGGATTTTCTTTACTTTCTGGGAGGATCCATGATCCATGTCAGAGAAAGTGTTGCCTGAGCTGAATATTGAGAATGAGCAGGAGTCAAAGCAGAAAAGTGTGATCTAGTCTGGGAACCAGACCCAGAGCTGAGAAAGACTGGAAGACCTTTCAGTGACCTAGTACAATGTGAGTCTCTCACACACATTCTGGAAGAGGGTGCCCATTCCACCTCAGGTTACAGACAAGAATCAAGGGTAATATTTTCAGAAGTAATTATCTTAGACTTGGAAACAGGCAAAAGAGAATTCCAAAAAAGATGTCCTTTCTGTGGAATGCCAGGTGTTGTCCAGCTGACTATTGAGGATTACCCGATTCTATGGGGGTGTGCACCTTTGATTGTCTTTCTAATGACTAGACTATTTTATAACTCTGTAGGGGTAGAAAGTGGGTTGCAGAAAACATACAATACTGCAAATGATTCTTATCCATAGCAATGCAAATGATTTGGTATGAATTCAATTGATTTCCACTCTGTAGAAAAGAAAACCTCAAACTTGACATTTTATTGCCCTGTAGAACACTAAGGATATTAACCAACTTTGCATTTATCAGCAACTTCATTTCAGCCATTTCTGATATATATATTCTGTTCTTTGAATTCTTCTTTGAACAAATTTTAACACCTTATGTTCCCTTCATCAGTTAATGGGTTGAATAAAATTAGCATCAGAGTCATGATCTGACCTTTTTGAATATTATAATTTACCACAGAAATAAAATGCCTTTTGCCTTACTTTAAAAGAATGACATTTTATCTTAACCTCTACATCTGGAAAATACTTCTGACCCTGAAAAAGCTTAATAGGAAATAGGCAACTCTTAGAGAGTGGTTACTTGTCTGTCTCCTCTGCCAGATGAAGTTCCTTGAGGTCAGGGAGTATGACTTGTTTATTTTTGTTCTCAGGGCCTAGCTCTGTCCCGGCACAGAGATGGTGCTCTGTGAGTGAGTGAGTGAGTGAATGAATGAATGAATGAAGTAGGTGTTAACCTGACTATTCTAGGCCCCATATGGAGTCACTTATGCTAAGCCCCACATCAGCAAACCAAAACCTAGCTAGTTTCTATTTCCTGTAAACTCTTGACCTTCCCAGGAGCTGAAACCCAAGCCGATCAATTTACTCTCCCGGAAATAGAAACCTAAGCTAACCAACTAGGACTTGCCTACTCAGTTTAGCCTGGTTCAAAATTTCCCTTTATCCCAAATAAGGAAAGAAAATGGCTACCAGTCCAGTCAAAAGTTGTCCAGTATAACTTCCCTGTTCCTGTGTGACTGTGCTTACAAAGCCCTTTCGCATTGCACCACTCTTTGGAACTCTTGTCTGACTTCCAGACCAGGAGTCCCCAATTCATGAATTGAAAAATAAAGTTTAGGAGTTCGTATACAAATTTTATATTACAAAAATTTTATTTTTAATGTAGGGATAATGGGAACTCATTCTCATAACTCTGAGAGAGAGAGATTGAGCAGGTATATCTTTATGTGATAGATGAGGAAACTGAGGCACAGAGATTTACTTTGCTCAACCTTTCAATGCTAATTTGCCACCAACTTGGATCTGAAATCCACATTGCCAATTCTATATATCTTGCAGGAGAGCAGTAGACTTTACAATGATGTTCATTAACCAACAGAAGAGAGGAGAGCATTTTCATGATTTGTGTCAGTTTCCTTGTTTTACTGTCTCCTTGAGATCTCAGTGGCTGTTGTTATGTGCAGGTAAGAGCTGAGGTCTGCTTCCTAGTGAGGATCAGATTTTCCCCTCTGGCCAGTGCTGACGGGGGCTCTGGCATGCCTTAGGTGGAGCTTGGGGCTTTGTTCCTTCCTACTGCCTGCTCAGCCTGGGTCCCTCCAACTGGCTGGTTTGCTGGTACCATCTCTCTGCTCTGGCCTGCCCAATTTCTCCATATTGTCAGCTCCTTTCCCATGGTAGACAGGCAGAGTCCACCCTTCGGTAGCTCCAGCTTTAGATATGACAGCAGGGGCCCCTGCACCGGGCCTTGTGCTTTATAGGTCCCTGCCCTGGCCCTCCTCCAGCTGCATTCTTCTCCAAGGGACAAGGAGTCTGTGAAATCCAGGGCCTGCACACTCAGAGCCTATTCCCTCTGCTTCTAGACCACAATTGGAGTCTCTGGGGCCCTGGGATTTCTTGCCCAAATGCCCCAGCCTGCTTGTAGGGCCTGTATGGGCTCTTTCCTGAGCCCATCCTCCTGTGCCCCTAGGCCCAGTGGCGGCATGGCCAGGACTTGGACATACAGGTCGAGGTGTCCAGATCTGGGCACTGAAGGGCCATCTCAGTGCAGGGCAGAGCTGGGAGTGGGAAGAGCCGGGGCAGGCCATGGGTAGGGTGCAGAACCCCAAAGAGGCTGAAATTCAAAACTCAAATCTGGCCTTCCAGATTGTTACGAAGGTGTATTTGTCAAGGTAGAAGGATGGTACATATTTTATTTAACATTTTGTTAGCTTGATTTATAACTTTTAATATTTAGACATATGGTACATGGGCCTCAATTTCTACCCTCGCCCTGGGCTTTGCAACTGTTAAGAGCAGGTCTGTTTCTCCATCTTGAATGAAGCAGAAGTCTGGGTAAATATATTCTTATTTTTTTGTGTAATTCAACTCAGTGGCATTCCAACCAGGAAATGACCTTTTTTTTTTTCCATTGCCTTCCAAGACACTTCATTGGGTCTCCCTTTTCTCCTTGTAAAAACTTGTCAGGCAGATCATGTAGCTTTTGGGTCACTTTTAATGACAAGAACAAACTCATTTTGGAACTTACAAGCCCATTTGGGGCCCACCCTGTTCTCTACTGGTGGGTACTCTCGCAACTCAATACTTCTTTGAGTTCCCCACCAAAATCTATTCATGCAGAAGTTTCAGAGAGAAATGTAAACTTTCCTAAAGACTTTGTCCACTCTAAATCAAATCCCAGTTCTCTGTTGTATTAGTTTCCTAGCACTGCCATAACAAATTACCATAAACTTGGTGGTTTAAAACAATAGAAATTTATTCTCTCACAGTTCTGGAGGCCAGAAGTCTGAAGTCAAGGTGTCAGGAGGGTTGCACTCCCTCCAAAGACTCTAGAGAGAATCCTTGCTTGCCTCTTCCAGCTCCTGGTGGCTCCAAGTGTTCCTTGGCTTGTGGATATATCACTCCAATCTCTAACTCCCTCTTTATATGGCCTTCTTCTCTGTGTGTCTCTTGTAAGGACACTTGTCACTGTATTTAGGGTCCAGACAATCCAAGATGATCTCATTTTAGGATCCTTAACTTAATTACATCTGCAAAGATACTTTTTCCATAAAAGGTCACATTCACAGGTTAGGGATTAAGACATGGACATATCTTTTTTCTACCTGTTCAACCTACTATATCTGTAAATCCAGTCTTTACTCTCTTTTCCAATTCCATACCTCTCCCCTTCCTGCTGAATATTAATGACCAATCCCTAGAAAAGGACATCATGTTTGGTAAAGTAGAGGGTCACTGGAAAAGACGGAAACCCTCAATGAGATGAATTGACACAATAGCCACAACAATGGGCTTAAACGTATCAAAGATTATGAAAGACGGCACGGGACTGGGCAACGTTTCATTCTGTTACCCATAAGATTGCCACCAGTTGGAGCCAACTCAACGACAACTTACAAAAACAACCCTCCCTGCAGCACAGGTACTTGTACGGGGAAGAAGGAGGGCTCTCCTCTCTCTCTCTTGTCCTTCTCTTGCTTTTATAACCTCCAGCTTTGGCCATTTGAGGTTTCTCCAGGAGGTGCTCTGTGATACACTCCCAGAGTGACCTCCTGATACCCCTCTGAACGTCTGTCTCCAGAGGAACACCCCTAAGCCTTGTCAGCTGGCGTTCCCTTGCCCCCACATGTTCTTCGGCAGGGACTCCTTCAAGACTGCTTGCACCCAGCTCTCCTCCACAGTTTCCTCTTGGCCTTTAGGAAACTCCCCTGGACATATGGTAGAAATGCAGGCCTGCCCACCCCTACACTGTTTTGTCCCACTATTGCAGGCACTCTGAGCTGCTCCCACTCTTCCCCTCCATAATTCTCTAGAGTAGAAGCAGGCACCCGCTCTGGATCAGTGGTTCTCCATGGGGGTAGGTAGGGGAGCTGCCCGCTAGGGGATATTTGGCAGTATTTGGAGATATTCGTTGTTGTCACAACAGGGGTCTGGGTGGGTTGCTACTAGTATTTAGTGAGTAGAGGCCAGGGATGCTGCTAAGCATCCTATAATGCTCAGAGCAACCCCCCAAAACAAAGAATTATCAGGCCCAAAATATCAACATGTTATGGTTGAGAAACTCTGCCTGAGGTTCACATCTGCCTCCAAACTCCAGGAGGCAGAGTCAGCTCCCCCTGAACTTCTCTTGCCATGCTCTGCTTCTGGAGCTACCAAGTGTTGGCCGCTCAGCCAGAATCCTGCTGGGGAGTGAGATGCCCATCTTATAGGCACCTTGATTTCTTGGGGAGTTTTCTGGGCATGAGTGCAAGAGGAGTGAGAAGTAGAGTTGGGGACAAGCTATAGCCCTCTTCTCATTAGCCTTTGACTCACCACCTTGGTGGCTCCCCCCCACCCCATCAAGGAACTCGGTCTGCTTCTATTGGCAGCTGGGTGAGGTCAAAGGACCAGTTTGGTCCCCTCTTGGTAAGTCACGAAAGGTATGTCTGGCAGTTCCTCTGTAGAGGGCAAAGGTCCTTACCACCTATCCATCTCAGTTTGAAGCCCTCATAGGAATTCTGAGACAACAGGCAGTGTCCCATCCAGTGTCTAGTGGTGTTTGTTTAAAGTCCACTTCCCTCTCTAAACGGTAAGCTCCTTGGAGGCAGAGGCTTTCCTAGTTTGTTCACCTCTGTGTCCCCAACTCCTGGAATAAAAGAACTACCTGTTGAGTGAATAAATGAAGAATTCACCTTCTTTAGAGAACATTTGGGTTTATAGCTAGCAAGAGGTTTTTTTTTTTTTTTTTTTAAAATTCCTGTAATCCATTTGAGGAGTCCCTGGGCAGTGCAAACGATTAAGCACTCGGCTGCTAACCAAAAGGTTGGCAGTTCAAATCCACCCAGAGGTGCCTTGGAATAAAGGCCTGACGATCTGTTTCCAAAAGATCACAGCCAGTGAAAACCCTGTGGCGCACAGTTCTACTCTGACACACATGGGTTTGCCATGAGTCGGAATCGACTTGACAGCAACCAGTCTAGTTTTTCGGTTTAATGCATTTGAAGAAAGAGAAGGAATAAGTTTTCTTGGACCAAAGAACAAAAAGAGAGAAGAGGAGGCCATTTTGATTTTGGTGCATAGTTGGGGGTTGGGGGCTGGGGGCAGGGTCGCTAGGACACTCTTTCCCAAGCTATGGGAAAAGGAGTTAGTAAAAATAAAAGGGCCTTAGCACCAGACTCTCTCCATGTCATTGAGAGTGAGTGACCGTGCAGCTTGGAGACTGGTCGAGGGTGGTGTGTGCAAGTACAGAAGGGCGAGACCCACCACTGTGAGCACAAAGGAGCCCACCACCGGTGGTGGTGAATACTCCCTCACAGGGCTGTGACGGACTCCTGGAGGGGTTGTATGGGGTGGGAAGGGGAACTGGAGACCCTGTAGAACCCCTGCAACCTTGACATTTTATGGTTAGTAAGGTAATGGTGGTGCTGATGATGGCATTAATAGTCACCACCAACTGAGCTCTTACAGTGAGTCAGGCATTGGGCCGGGGCCTTTGCCGACAGGATCCCATTTAATCCCACAACAGGACTATGATGATCTCCATTCAGCACAGCCACATTTCGCATCCGGCTATGTCCATTTGATTAATTGATTAGTTCAGTAAAATAAAAAATTCAGTCTCTCAGTTGCACTAGCCACATGTAGGTAGTGGACAAAACATATATAGAGCATTTCCTTCATTTTAGAAAGGTTACTGGACAGCACTGGCTTAGGGAGATTTGTTTACCTTTCCAAGGTTACAGCTCCTAAGGGGGAGATCCAAAACCCAGTGAGGTGTGACCCAGGATTACTGTGCAGGGGTGGTGGGGGCAACTTGGAAACCAAGACTTCCTGATTTGGTTATCACTTACTGATTTCCAAGGTTATCTCAGGAAATTAGTTCATAACTTTTTTCGGGGGGGGGGGGCGTGGACCTACTCATTCTCTGTAGAGAATAGAGGCCACAGTGCTTAGCACTGCTCCTCCATTCTCCCTCCACTCCTACCTCATCTGGATACACAGCCAGTCATCCAGGCTCAGAGTGGGTGGAAATGGAGAACATCGCAGATGTTTTTGAAACGACAGAACCAACACACGAGGCTGATAAAAGCCTTAGCTTTTTGCCGCTGCTTCCTTTAGTGACAGTAGCAAGTTTCCTCGGTTTGTCCCTCCACCAATGGGCATTCATTCATTCAACAAATATTTGTTGAGCTCCAGCTAGTACTAGGCACTGGCCCAGGCCCCAGATCTCATACCTGCCCTCCTTTGCCTCCTGGGGTTGTTAGAATGGGTCATTTTATAAACAAAGGTATTCAGTTTGGGTTGTGGACTTGAAGCTGCTTAGGGAAAAGATAGCCCTGGTGGCGCAGTGGGTAAGAGCTTGGCTGCTAACAAAAAGGTCTGCAGTTCAAATCCACCAGCCGCTCCTTGGAAACCCTATGGGGCAATTCTACTCTGTCCTACAGGGTCGCTATGAGTCGGAATCGATCAAAGAAGGGGCCTTCAAAACCCGTTCCGTGGGCGAGGATAGCCGTCTAGAGGGGCCCTCACCTACCTACCAGGTGACCTCAGGTGGGGGTCCTCCTGCTGGCAGCAACAGGTCACTGGTCGGAGAGGGGCGGGGCGGGGCGGGGCGCGCGCCTGGGTACCCGCGACCGCCGCCAGAGGGCAGCCAGGCAGCGCGCCGGCGGCCTGGGCCAAATCCCCAGGTAAGTCTGGCTAAAGTGGGGCCGCCCCCCTTTCGCGGCCCAGTCTCTGAGGGCGGGGAAGTGCGCTTGGCTCGGCGGTGGGGGCCGAAGGGGGCACGCCGGGAGGCCTTTGGGCTGCGGGTGGGAGCCGGAAGCTCTTGGCGCCCCGGGAAGGGGCGAGCCCCAGGGGCCGGCGGGGAGCGGGCCGGGCCTGGCGCCGAGCTCCCCTCTCCGCTGCGCCCGTTGCTGGCTTCTCGGGAGCCCGGGGCTGGACCCGACCCGGCCAGGGCAGCGCCTCCGGGCCCGGCCCCCCGGAACGGTCTGCGCTTTGCCCCTCGCCTGCAGCCTGGCTGGGGGCCCGTTGGGGAGCCTGTCGTGCGCCCGGAGCTCAGGGACCGCGGGGTCGAGGCGGGGGCGGCCGAGGGGGGGAGGGGGCGGCGAGAGGCGAGCGAGGGCGGCCGCGGACACCAGGCGGCGCTGGGGTGAGCGCGGCCGGAGAGCGAGACAACAAGTGCTGTGTTTTCCCAGCGCCGCCTGGAGCGCACGTGCGGGCGGGAGGGGGCGCCACCGGCCCTCGCGTTTGACCTTCCTTCGGTGGGGAGGCTCCACTCTCGAGGATTTAGGGGTCGTTGTGGTCCTCCTCTGGCCTATAGGGTCGCTATGAGTCGGAATCGGCTCGATGGCAACGGGTTTGGTTTTTTGGTTTGTGGGGCTCCTGGGTCCCGGACATTTGGGCGTTAGCCCATGGTTAGGTGGTCAGGAGATGTGTGAGTGCCTGCCGAGGCGTTTCTGACTGGCTCACCCTGCCCCCGTCTCTCAGTCCCAGGTTTCTTTTCCAGTCCTCCCGAAACCCACTCCTGGCAGTCAGGCCACCTCTGTTTTTCCCAGGTGGAAGGTTTTGGGACAAATGCGTAAATGAATCCAGGGCGCCTCGCTTGCCCTCAGGGTGAAGGCCCTGTACTCACAGTGGTGCCCAATTGGTGCAGAAGCTTGCTTTCTCAGGCTGCTGAGGGGCTCTGCTGGGGGACCTGGGGCTTTTGCCCCCTGCCTGGCTGTTCCGTAGGGTGAGCGACCTGATTCTCCACCTGGGTGGTCTGTCACACCCCCAGGTTGCCCTGGGAAGAGGTGGGAGGCTGAAGGTGGAAGTGAGATCAGAGCGAGGGCATTCAGGTGAATGAATGATGAATGTCACCCTCCCATCTGTGAAGCCACGTGGCTTTCAAAGGAGCCGCGGAATGGAGTTCGCCTTTGATCCTCCCAGCAGTCTGAGGGCAGGGGGAGGCAGGGGGCGTCCCTGGAGACCCGGGTAAGGGCATTGGCAGAGCCACGACTGCTTACCGGTCTTCACCCCCTCCCGCTACACACACACCTCTGAGAGATTGTGCCTTTACCGGTTTCCAGGCCCCCACCCCCACCCCCATGCCTGTGACATACACTTGGCCTCTCAGCTCCTGGGGACCAAAAAAAAAAAAAAAAAAGCATGCATCTGAGCCATAAGCTTGGTTTTCTCTTCTCTCTCACTGTCACATTTTCCCAACAAGTGCTCTGCACCTGCTGCCTTCCTTCCGCTCCAAGCTTCCCTTCTTAATCTTCCGCAGCCTGGCTGCTGGCCCCACCACTCTGCTGAAACTGCTTTCTTGAAAGTCATCTTGTTTCCAAACGCTGCTCCTTTGTCAGCCGCCCTCCTTCTGCCTGGGAAGTGGACCCCTCTGTGCACCTGTCCACCGTGCAGCCCTCTCTGTGTGATTTCTGGGGCTCTCCTCTTTCCTGGGAGTCCCTGGGTGGTGCAAACACTTAAAGTACTTGACTGCCAACTGAAAGGGTGGAGGTTCAAGTCCACCCAGAGGTGCCTCAGAAGAAAGGCTTGGCAGTCTACTTCCAAAACACCAGCCACTGAAAACCCTGTGGAGCACAGTTCTACTCTGCACACATGGGATCGCCGTGAGTTGGAATCAACTCGACAGCAACTTCTTTTTCCTTTTCTCCTGACTGTGTTCTTATTTCTCCACTGTTCCTTCTTTCCTGATCCCTCTTCCCACCTTACTGGGACTATTTTTCAGACCCAGTGTTTAGCTCCTTGGGAGTTTGCTTGATTCCGGAGTCCTCAGGGAACACCCCCTCTGGTTTCTAGCCCTGTTCCTGTCTCACTCTCCCTGGGCGCCCCAGTGTCACCCCAAACTTAGCATGTCTAAGACTGCCTCCTCCTCTGAGCTGTCCTCGTTTACTTCCCTCCTGAGCTGTGGGTTTCACTTCTTACCGGTCATGCCGCACTTTTCTCTGAAGGTCGCTGTGCCTCTCCCTTCCCCTTTGTGACCAGGCATCTCCAGGGCTTGAACGTCTTAGGCCAGAGTACAGAGGCTTCTCAGCCAGTCTCTCAGACTCCCCTCTACCCTTCCCTGCCATCCACTGATATGTCACCTCTGGACTGATGGTCTCTGGTACTGTTTTCAAACCCTGTTGCTGCCCCATCTAGAGATTTCAGAGGCTCTTCATTTCCTACCACACAAAACTCAGCTGCTCTTCTTGGATTTGAAGGCTCTCAGTGATGTGGCCTCTCCCTCAACTTCATACCTCCCTACCATGGTTGGCCCCCTTGACCTTGCCCTTTGGTAAATTCAGCTCAGGTGCTATTTCCCTGGGAAACATTTGCTTACCTCCCGCAGGCTGGACTGGTAGCCATGGTTTGCAGCTGTCTGCTTGCTGATCCCACGTCCGCGCCTGTCCCTGAGGGCAGGAAGCTTGTTCCCTTTCTCTCTTGGATCCCCAAGACCCGGCATGCTGTAGGTGCTTAGTAAAGAAATTAAAAAAAAAAAAATTTGCCATCGAGTTGATGCTGACTCACGGCAATCCCATGTGTGTCAGAGTAGAACTGTGCTCCATAGGGTTTTCAATGGCTGATTTTTCGGAAGTAGATTGCCAGACCTTTCTTCTGATGTGCCTCTGGGTGGACTCAAACTCAAACCTTTTTGGTTAGCAATCCAACACATTAATCATTTGCACCACCTGGGGACTCCCAATAAAGAATATTCACTTTCTCCAAGAACACCTCCTGCCGTCCTTCAAAGTCCGGCTGGAACTCCACCTCCCTTCTGGACTGTTCCATTCTTCCCAGATTTCCCTGGGCCTGCACGCCTGCTGTGCTTATTGATGAATTGATTACAGTTTGTGCCACACAATTTAATATCTTGTTCTCTGCCATTAACCTCTGATTGTATCATGTGTGTGAGACATGTTTTTCTGGCTCTTAATCATGCCAGCTATTTATTGAGTGGTCATTAGGTGGTGAACGGTGTGCTGATTCTTCCAGGCATTCTCTAGCTCTGTTTTATCCTCACAGCACCCAGAGAGGGCAGCGTTATGATTACTGTCCTGTCCTCATTTTACCCCTGAGGACACCAGCTCAGAGAGGTTTCGGGGCCTGCTTCCCTCACACAGCTTGTAGGTGGACAAAGCTGGGATTGGCACTCAAGTCTGTCTGACTCCCCAAACTGTCTTTGGGTACTAGGACCTACTGTTTGTCCAGGAAAGCACATGCTCTAGAGAGTATGTATCACACATGTTCTGTGTCCCGTGGCATCTGGCCCAGGTTTGCAGGAAGTACTGGTTGCTTGGTCAGTTGGTTGCTTGGGATTCTGCTGGACTCCAGGAAAGGACTTTGAGACAGAACAGGTAGTTAATGGAAGAACCAGTGACTCAGGGAGACTGTGACATCTGCCCTGAGGCCTTTGAAACAAACTGTGCCTAGTGTTACCTCAAATCAGATTGGTGGAACAGAGAAAAGGGCCTTTGGATCACTTCTGTCTCTCAAGGCACTTTTAAATGCATTTTTTAGTAAACAAAATTCCAAGGCCCCAAGTATTAACGCCTCCGACTAAGTTTCTTTAGGAGATGTCCTTCCCTCTTCTCCGCAGGTCACTGTCATATGAAAATGAGTGCCTGCTGTGAAATATGGTTGCCATGGCAACCAGTAGTCTGAGGCCCCGAGTCTCTCCTGGGTCTCTGCACTGCATGCTTCGAGGGGCTTTTTCCATCCTTGTTGCCTAAAAAAAATAAAACACTCCTCTTCACTCTCCTTTTGCATAGACATTTAAAAAAAAAAAAAGGTTTTCAGGCAGTGATTTCTGGGCATTGTCAGTGCCCCCGCAGCTTATCACCCGTCTCCTGTCACACTATTAATAATGACCCTGGAACAGTGACCCTTGTTTAGGCCACGTTTTGAATGAAATCCAGTGCCCCCTGGGTGGAAGGACAATAGCTGTGGCTGCTGTACTTTCTTGATGTCTGCAGAAGCAGAGGGATGGGGGAGTGGTCTGGGGAGGGCTGGTCAGTGCTGGTCTGCGCTGGTGGGAGGTGGGGGAATTGTCTGCAGTTGTGTCTCCTCTTCCTCGGTGCTCACTAATGTCCCAGCAGGGGCCACCCAGAGCAGAGTGCCTCGAGGGTGCTAAGAAAGCCAGGGTGCCTTTGGCAGTAATCATAGCTACTGGCATCGATTTAATGTTTACTCTAAACAGACGCTGTTCTTTTATTTAGTCTTCAACCAAACGAAGGTAGAAGTACTGTTGTTATCCCCATTTTACAGGTAAGGAAGCTGATGCACAGAGAGGTTAAGGGCTTGCCCAAGGGCACACAGCCGGTAAGTGGTAGAGTGGGGCCTTGGTCCTAGGAGGTGGCCAGTGTCTTAACTTGATGATATGTAGACAGTGGAAGGACTACGTTTAAAGGATGAAAGGGTGAATTGGAGAAGTAGGGCAGGTTGGTTTTTCTAAGATTTGGAGCTTCAAGCAGTGGTTTTCAACTTTTCATATGAAGGACAAGTGGTTTGTGCTCCACTACTAACCTAAAGGTTGGTGTTCGTCGAACCCACCCAGTGGCACTGCGGAAGAAAGGCCTGGTGATCTGCTTCCATAAAGCTCACAGCCAAGAAAACCCTATGGAGCGGTTTTACTCTGTAACACATGGGATCAACTATGAGTCAGAATTGACTTGACAGCCACGGGGTATGATGGGCAAAAGGCTGCGGTGAAAAGGGCATGTATTAGAATGTTCATAGCGGCAGTATTTCTAATAGCTTCCCCCCCACCCCAAAAAAAGCAAAACAAAACAAAAGACAACCCTGGCCATCAGCCAGTGTCCATCTGCAGTAGAAAGGACAAATGAATTGGGGTGTATTCACATGGTAGAACACGAGACCACAGTGAGAAAGAGCAGTCTGCAACCACACGCCACAACATGGATGAATCACACAAACATAATGTGGTGCACAAGGAGCCAGAAGTAAAAGAGCACATACCGTATGATTCCATTTATAAAATGTGCAGAAGAGACAAAACAAATTCCAGGTGTTAGAAGTCAGGGTCAGAGTTTCCTGGAGGCACAAAGAGGGCTCCTGGGAGGGTGGTAACGTTTGGTTTCTTGGTTGGGTGCTGGTTACACGGGTGTGTTCTGATTACCAAAATATACCAATTTTGATATGCGTGCTTTTCTGTGTGTGTATTATACTTCCATAAAATTGACCCAAACAGGGGAAAAAGCAGCAGTGATCTTAAGCCTAGGACTTGAATGCAGACACACAAGTCCTCTGCAAGAGAGACCACACCCTTGGCTTCCCTGTACATGGAACCTTGGATTTCTATTAACAGGTGGGAGGTGACATGAGGGTGAGCTCCCAGGTTCCTAAGGGGGACGGTGCTGGGGTTGTGGGAGCATAGGCAGTGTCAGGTGGTTTTTTCCTGTCCCCTTCCGCTCCCCCAGTTTTGGGGAGAGCTTGCTTAGCCAGAAGGAGGGTGGTTGGGTTCTGCTGAGTCCCTGAAGTGGCCCTTTTCTCCCTGTCATGATCCTTTGGGGGTACACAAGGTGATGTGTGTCACCTTCTGCTGGTTGTGGGGGAGTCTGGTTGGACCGGGGAAACGGTGGAATTTGCAGGTGCTGCAGCCCTCAGCATAGATATCCTCAACCCTCCACCAGCAATGAGCTGCCTGCAAAACACCAGCATTTCAAGGACTGCGCCAGCCTGTAGAGTAAGCGGCATTCACAGGGAAGGAGGCTCCTCCTTTCTCATGGCAGTTCTATGCTGCTAAAAATACTGGAGCACCTTATGTAAGCCCGCAATTACATGCTTGACACCTTATGTAAAAGCACTTATTACACCATGGACACTTAATCAGTTGCCTGTTGCGGTGACCGTGGCAGGCGTCATTACGAAGTTGGTGGTGGGTTAGCCTGGTGAGGCGCGTGAGCGATTGTCAGTGGCCGGCTCTGCCTGACTCACGCAGCTGTGCTCATGTTAATTTACCTGTGGGTGCGTGTTCATCTTTGGGTCTGGCCCACCCAAGCAGTTAGGTTTATGCTAGGGCTTCTAAAGTTTCCTCTTGCTCAACCCCCTCTTCTTACTCGTTGACTACATTGTCTGTCTGTGTCTTCTGACTCACAGGGACCAGTGTCTTGGGGTTGAAGGGTCCTTTCCCCCTCAGTAATCAGTAGTAGGGTGTCCATTTGGCCTGTGCTTGAATGCTGCCAATGATGAGGGCAGCCCACCTCATTGCTAGTTGATGATTTGAGGGTAAGGAAGAGTGATGGAACAAAACCAAGTTATAGAATACTCAAAACCAAAAACCAAACCAGTTGCCATTGAGTCGCTTCTGACTCATGACGACCCCTTGTATGCAGAGTAGAACTGCTCCATAGAGTTTTCATAGCTGTGACCTTTTGGAAGCAGATCACCAGGCCTTTCTTCTGTGGTGCTGCTGGGTGGGTTTGAACCACCAACCTGTAGGTTAGTAGATGAGCACAAACTGTTCATGCCACCCAGGGACCTTCAATATTACTGATAAGGCTAAATTTCTCATTGACACTGACCCCCCCCCCATACACATACACTGTCCTGGTTCCTTTAAAAATAATTTTATTGAAGTATAATTTATATACCACAAAATTCATTCATTTTAAGTGTACAGTTCTGTTTTAAAATCTTTAAAGGAAAAGTACTTATATAATTTATAAAACTATAAAATTAAGTGTTGAAAAGGTCATCTAGTGGTGGTTGTACAATATTGCGAATTTACTAATGCCATTGAGTTATTCACTTTAAAATGGTTAATTTTATGCGGATTTCATCTCAATAAAAATAAATAAATAAAAGGTCATCTATTCTAACCTCTTCCTCATACAAGAAACCTTACCTCCATCTATCCCTGCATCATGGATGGGCTGTGACAGGAATTGCAGTGTATAATGTTTTGCATTTTGGGGTAGCTCGTGTAGGTAGAAATTCTTCCTTCTTTTGACTGCAACCTGCCTCTTTTTCTCTCTGCCTCTGAGTCTGTCTCATTGGAGCCATCTCAGATAAGCTTTCCCTTTTTCATGGGGCAGGATTTACACTGGCTCAAGGTCCCCAACGCACCCTCCTTCTCTGGGGGAAATCTGCCCCTCTTTCAGCGGTTCCTTATGGGGTCTATAGGTGTAATATGGATCATGCTTCCAGACTCCATGCTAGCAGACACCATCCTCAGTCTAGCTCTGGATCATCACCGATCTTCCTAATGTCTGTGCAGACCATGACCTAACACTTCTTAAACATAATGTTCATCTTTTTGAATTATAAAAGTAATTCATGTTTATTGTGGAAATTGTAGAAAATGCAGAAAAACACAAAGAAGAAAATAAAAATCTGTGATCCCAACCTCCAGAGATACCAGTAGACAGTTGCCGTCAAGTCGACTCTGACTCATGGCGACCCCATGTGTGTCAGAATAGGACTGTGCTCCAAAGGGTTTTCCATGGCTGCTTTTTTGAAAGTAGATTGCCAGGCCTTTCTTCTGAGGTGCCTCTGGGTGGACTCGAACTTCCAAACTTTCAGTTAGCAGCTGAGTGCATTAACCGTTTTCATCACCTGGGGATTCCAGCCTCCAGAGATAACACTGCTTAATGTTTAAAATTTCAGATCTTACTATATAAACTATTTTATAACCACATTTTATTTAATATACTTACCTACCCATACGAGTATTGATTATATATATGTAGCAAATATATTTTTTTCAGCTTAGCATTTGTTCTTCATTTTGTTTTGATTATTTTTTACACAAATAGATGTTTTTAATGTTTATGTGGTTAAGTCCATCAGTCCCTTCATTTTATAATTTCTTCCTTTGCTTTTGGGTTTGAAAGGTCTTTTCCCCACCCAAACCAAAAAAAACCAAACCTGTTGCTGTCAAGTCAATTCTGACTCAAAGCAACCCTATAGGACAGAGTAGAACTGCCCTACAGGGTTTCCAAGGAGTGCCTGGTGGATTCGAACTGCCAGCCTTTTGGTTAGCAGCCAAACTCTTAACCACTACGCCACTAGGGTTTCAGTACCCACCCAAGGTCAGATAAATATTCACCCATATTTTCTTCCGGTTCTTTTTTAGGTTGCAACCTTCCTACTCAACTCTTTCCTTTGTGTTCACCTCCAATCCAGAATAAACCGAGCTTTATTTTGAGGGAAGAGTCTGATCGTATTTCTTTCTAGATTGTTGACCAGCATTTCTGCTGAATTTGTTTTCTCACTGAGTATATTTTAACTTTAAATTATTTTTTGAATATGCACTCCAATCATGTAATTCAAAATTCAAAAGGTACAAAAAGGTAAAGAGTGCATCTCCCTCCTCCCTTATCCCTTATGTCCTAGTAACTGGTGCTACCAGGGGTTTGGGTGTCCCTCCCCTTCCCTTGACTGACTTTAACTGTTAGCTTTTTTACAGTCTACAAACGTCTATATTAGTTCCAGGCTTTCTGTTTTTCATTAGTCTATCTTTTTTCCTCAAGTATCTCATTTTTTATTATGACTTTATAATATATCTTAATACTTGTCAATGCAAGCTCTTTTTGCAAAATTTCCTTTCATAATGTTTGCCTATTTATTCATTCTTCTCTATGAAATTTGTAATAAATTTATTGTTGTTCTCCAGATATAACTGGGATCTTGGTTGGGATTACTTTAAATTTATAAAATAATACAGATAATGAGCTTTTTCTTACCCTGGAATATGGTTTGTCTCTTATTTAATTAAATCTTCTTTCCTATCATCTCTTTTTTTATATCTCCCAGTAAATTTCCATTGTTTTCTTTATGGAGGTCATGCACATTTCTTGTTAAGTTTGTTCCTAGGTCTTTTATGTTTTTTGTTGCTGCTGGAAATAATATCCTTTTTTTTTTCATTTTATTTCTTAGCTGGTTATTATTGGAATACAAGAAAGTTATTGATTTTCTTTTAAAATGTTATATTGTGTAATAAATATATATATACACACACGAGTGTAGAAAACATATATCTACAGTTTAAATAATAATAATAAAACATAATACCCCCCCCCACTTAAGAAATAGAACACTACCAACCCCTTAAAAACGAAAACCAAACCCGCTGCCGTCGAGTCGATTCCGACTCATAGTGACCCTATAGGACAGAGTAGAACTGCCCCATAAGGTTTCTAAAAGCACCTGGTGGATTCCAGCTGCCGACCTTTTGGTTAGCAGCCATAGCTCTTAACCACTATGCCACCAGGGTTTCCACCAGTCCCATAAAAACTGTTTTTATGTTGTTGGGTGCTGTCAAATTGATTCTGATTTATAGCGACCCCATGTGACTGAGTAGAACTGCCCCATAGAGTTTCCTATGCCGTAATCTTTACGGAAGCAGACCTCCAGGCCTTTCTCCTGCAGAGCAGCTGGGTGAGTTCAAAAGACCAGCCTTTTGGTTAGCAGCTGAGCAGTTAATCTTTGTGCCGCCAGGACTCCTTACTGCTTTTATACCTCTCATTAAGCAGGTCTTCCTCCCTCCCCTTCCTTAGTGGAAATGCTAGCCTGGATTTTATTACAATCATTAACTTGCTGTTCTTTATAGCTTTACCCCGTAGATTTGTATCCTTAAACAATACATTGTTTAGTTTTGTATGCTTTTGAACGTTTAAAATGGAATCACACTGTATTCTCTTTTTTGGGAAAGGTACATTTGTGTGTGTGTGTGTGTGTGTGTGTGTGCGCGCGCGCGCGCGCACGTGTACGCTCTTGAGATTCATTCTGTTGTTCCGTGTAGTTGTAATTATTCTTTTTTACTGCTGTCTGTAAATACACTCCATTTATTTATCCCTTCTTTTGCCGATGAACATTTGAGCTGTTTCCCGTTTTCTTTTTTTTAACTATTACCAACATCCTACCCATGTGTAAGTTTCTCTAGGATGTATACTTGAGAGTGGAATTATGAGGTAATAGGCTCTGTGAGGAGCCCTAGTGGCTCAATGGTTAAGAGCTCAGCTGCTCACCAAAAAGTTGGCAGTTTGAATCTACCAGCGGCTCCTTGGAAACCCTATGGGGCAGTTCTGCTCTGTCCTGTAGGGTCGCCATGAGTCAGAATTGACCCGATGGCAGTGGGTTTGGTTGTTTTGGTCACTCGACTAGTAGTTTTCAGAATTGGTCCCTAACCAGCAGCATTAGCATCGCCTGGGAACTTGTTAGAAATGCAAATTCTCAGGATTCCAGTATATCATAGTGGTTAAAATTGGCATTTCGCTGAGGTTGAACTGAGGTTGAACATGTTTATGGGCTCTTTGTTTCCTCATTTACATGCCTGTGTTTTTCTTCACCCCCTTTTTGCTATTGGATTATTACTCATTGCTGTTGATCGTTATTACACATTCACATTCTAATCCTTTGGTACTAATCCTTTGTCTATTATGTGGTGCAAATATTTCTCTCAGTTTGTGGCTTGCTTTTTCACTATGTTAATAGCATCTTTTGATGAACAAAACAGTCTAATACTTTAGCAAGCTTATCATTAACTGAAGTTCAATATTTGTTTATGATTTCTCTTTTGTGGTGAAGTGTACCTACAACGAAATACACAAGTCTTGAGTCTTCCAGCCGGTGAACTCAGATAAATGCATACACCTGTGGAGCCCAAGGGAGCTCTTGTGGTACGGTGGTTAAAGTGCTCAGCTGCGGGTTCAAACCCACCAGCCGCTCCTGGGGAGAAAGGTTTGGCGGTCTGCTTCCGTACAGATTACAGTCTTGGAAACCCTGTAGGGCAGTTCTACTTTGTCCTGTAGGGTCGCCAAAAGTTAGAATTGACTACATGGCAGTGGGTTTGGTTGTTTGGTTTGGTGGAGCCCGAACTCCCATCAAGATAGAGAGCATGACCATCACCCCAGAAAGTTCCCTCATGCCCCATCCCAGTCAATCCCTGCATCACTTCCCCTGAGTCAACCACTGTTCTGGTTTTTTTTTCCCACTGTATATTAGTTATGCCTGTGCTCGAACTTCATATCAATGGAATCATACAATATGTACTCTTTTGTAAAAGGCTTCTTTCACCCTTACTTGGCATAATGTCTTTGTGATTCATCCCTGTTGTTGTGTGTCAGGAGTTGCTTCCTTTTTACTGCTGAATAGTATTCCATTATACAAATATGTACAATTTGTTTGTCTTTTCTCCTGTTGGTCAGCATTTGGGCTGTTTTTAGTTTTGGGCGATTATGAATGAAGTAACTCTAAGTCTTTTTGTTGATGTATGTTTTTATCTCTCTTATATATATTATTTCTCTTACATGTTCTACCTCTCAGGAGTGGAATCACTGGACCATAGGTTAGGTGTAACTTTTTTTTTTTTTTTATTAAAGCGTACATAGACACGTAGTATACAAATTGTAAGTGTACTGTTTGTCCAAGTTTTACAAAGTGAACATACCCATGTAGCTACCACCCAAATCAAGGGGTGAGACCTTGGCCCAAGCTGGGCTACCCAGACTTTTCCTTCTGGGATCTGAAACGTGAGCAGATTCAAGCAAGGAGGGAAAGGATGTTGGAGACACCAGTGTTCCTGTCTTCTTCCATGTCAGGATCTTCAGCCTTCTCATTGACTTGGAGCTCCAAGGTCTCCCACTAGGAAATTCCTTTCTCCTTAAGTCATCCAGATTCTGTTTCTGTTGCTTGCTGCCATAGAACCCTGCTGGGCTCAGTGCCCCCAGCTACCAGAATAAAAAATTAAATGGAGTGTGCCGTTGTATGGTCAAAACTCAGGATGGAAGCTGCCTTTAATGAATCCTTGAGTTTTTACAGGACCCCACTGGGATGCTTGAATTCCTGGGCTTACAAGGTAAACTTTTACACAGGCCTTCATTTTAGAGCTAACTTTAAAAGTTTGTGCAAAACTACTTCAAACGTTTGGGCTTGGTGAGTATTTTTTTTTTTTTCCTAACTTTAAATTTAGTTCCCAGTTTTGAAATAATTTTCTCTCAGTCCCTAGTGAAAAGTTAATGGAGAACACTGGCTTAATTTAGAAGGTGAAGATGTAGGAGTACATGCTATTTTCTGGACTTAATTTTCTAAAACCAGGTTCGTTTCTCCTCCTTGATGTGGAGTGTGGAGGGGTTAGGTGAGGGGGTGTTTGGTGTGGGGATCAGAAAACAAGGGTTGGACCCAAAGTTCTGCTTTTGTGCCATCCCTTGGGGACCATTTGCTTTAGAAGGCTCAACATTTCAATTGTTCGGCTCTAAGTGGGGCCTCATTTAAAAGTAAAAAAAGGAAAAGAATTCTCTTCTGGTTTCTTTTTTAATGTCATCAAATCGCATGGATTAGTGACAGGAAACGACCCAATTTCCATTGGTCTCTGAATTGTCACAGTGCTTGTCCTTGTTAATGTCAGGGTCTGGGAAGGTATTTGATCAAGGGGAAGGTGCCATGGGTGAAGTTCGCCCGGAAAAGGTCACAGATAAATGTGAGATTATTTCTAACCCCAAATGGTAAATATTAGTGCTGGTCTGTATTTTGGAGCAGCCACCAGCTTGTCCATTTTCCCAGGTTTTGTTCCTGCCTCTCCAGCCCCCAAGCCTTCTTCGCGGGCGGATTCCTGAAGTGACCAACTTTCTCTACCTGCCATTTAGAATCCTGCTGGAGTTTTTCCTCATTTACAAAAAACAGTTCCTGAGGTCTGATAACCTTGGTTTAGAAACTAAGACCTTTCTTCCACTCTCTGGGCTTGTTAGGACCTTATACTGAGTCCCTGGGGGGTGCAAATGGTTCATGTGCTCGGCCGCTAACCGAAAGATTGGAAGTTCAGTCCACCCAGAGGCGCCTTGGAAGAAAGGCCTGGTGATCGGTTTCTGAAAAATCAGCCATTGAAAACCCTATAGAGCACAGTTCTACTCTGACACAGATGAGATTACCATAAGTTGGGGTTAACTTGATGGCAACAGGTTTTCTTTTTAGCAGAAACAACCCATGGTTCTCCGTGGCAGAGTCTCCCTCTTTCAGGAGTACCATGGAATAGGTAACTGCTCAGGTAACTTGTTTGGCTAGAACTGCAGGTGCTTGTGGACATGGCTGACCTACCAAAGTCATTTTGCAGGTTAAGTGCCATGTAAGGGCAACACACGGACAAGGGCTTCGATTTGTGTGATGTATTATGGTGATTTTCTAACAAATAGACAGCAAGTGTTTTTGTTTTATCATTATCTGCTAATTATAACTATTTTCAAACAGGCGGAAGCACAGTGTCTCCAAGAAAGGAGGTGTCTCTTGATTTCACACCAAAGCGCCTATGGGCTGAGGTAGCCTCAGACTTCCCACAAGCTCCTATTCAGTTTAGGGTGTCATATGGTGAACTGGGTCAGCCCTTATCGGGCCACTTGACAGAGTGTTTGAGGACTAATTTCGCAAATGGGGAAGCTTGGGAGTGAGAAGGCACTATCTGGAGTCTGAATTACCTTTGCAGCATTGAAAATTTCCATCCAGGTCCCGCTCTGAGGTCAGGATAGAAAGGACACCCGGGAGGACAGCCAGGACTCAACTGTGGCCTGGCCTTGCTTGGTGCAGCCTGATGTCCAGAGCGGGCGCTCACTCAGCAGCTCAGATGGGGGTTACAGGTTTGTACTGTAGGAGTCATTGCCTTAGCGGAGCTTCACTGTGGTCAGTCTGCAGAGTGAGTTCTGCTTACAGATGCAGAACACGGATGCTGAGAGTGTGAGTGTTGGATTCTGGGACAGGTGTGGGAGGTGGACAGCAGATTGAGGCAGGTTATGAGGAGCTGTAAGTAGACACATTCATGAGAGGGTTGGGGTGGCAAGGGGAGTGTGCTGGGAGTGCAGGCTTAGTGGAGATAGGAAGGTGAGACACAACTTCACAGGTTAGGCAGCATTGACAGCTGGGAATCCAGGCACGTTGTCTACCGAGGGCTCATCAGTAGGTCTGACAGACAAGGCTGATGGGACAGGAGATCTTCAGAAGTGTGGCAAAGGAGTCCTAACAAGCAACAGAGTCAGCCTGTAGCTGGCCGTGAGCCAGAGACCTGGCACTCAGGGTCTGGGGAGATGTGGATGGGACCAGCATGTGCACAGTAGAAGCTGGACTGCTTAGTGGCTGAGGGCTTGGGCTCTGGGTTCACGCTTGCTGAGTTTTCATCCTGGCTCCACCATTTCCTCACTTTGTGGGCTTGAGAAGTTGCTTTGCCTCTCTAGGCCTCAGTTTCTTCATCTGTAAAATGGGAATAATAGTAATATCTGTCTCATTTTTGTGACATTAAATGAAGTGTCACGTGTAAGCATTTAGGACAGTGGATGGGGATTATTATGATTGTTAGTGTTGGGGTTACCCCAGTTTGGCCTGAGAAGTGTCCTTTTGGTCTTAGAGCTGCCATGTTCAGACTCGAGGGTGGCTGCTTTGATTTTATATTGTGTCCATAACTTACATGCTTGCCTTGTCTCTGTGGCTGCTGCAAAGTTTAAAGTCAAATATGTTGCTCAGTTTAATTATCAAGTTTCTGCTGACATCCCCTCTTTCTGCTTTCTGCATATCCTCTGTTCCTTTTTGATCCTTAAGTTATTTATTTTTCATTGTGTTTTAGCCCCCAAGCTGCCTCAAGCCCTCCCTGAAATAGCACTTATAAATTATAAATGAATAAATATAATTTTA
>NW_004443976.1:18514087-18561368 GCF_000243295.1 Trichechus manatus latirostris | reverse complement strand
TAGTGGGTTCAAACTGCCAAACTTTCGGTTATCAGATGATCACTTAACTACTGTGCCACCAGGGCTCCTTACTGCACCCTATAGAGATAGCCAAACAACTCACAACAAATTACACTGATCATCATTAGGCTAAACAAAAAATGATTCAAACTTAAAGGTAAAAACAGCAGCTGTTGAAAACCACAACTGATTTAAGATAACGGGATTGACACAATGGTACCTCTTTCCTAAACTCTGGAGACTCCAGCTCTTGGGGTGTGCACATGTACACAGAGATTTTCAACATTGCCAAGGGTCACATAACACCAGGTACCTTTTTTTTTTTTTTTTAACTTTTTTTCTTTTTATTGTGCTTTAGGTGAAAGTTTACAGCTCAAGTTAATTTCTCATTAAAAAATTTATACACATATTGTTTTGTGACATTGATTGCAATCCCCACAATGTGACTGCACACTCCCCCTTTCCACCCCAAGTTCCCTGTGTCCATTTGACCAGTTCCTGTCCCTTCCTACCTTCTTATCCTGCTTTTGGTCAGGAGCTGCCCATTTGGTCTCATATATTTGTTTGAACTAAGAAGCATGCTTCTCCTGTGTGTTATTTTTTGTTTTATAGGCCTGTCTAATCTTTGTCTGAAGACTGGGCTTTGGGAATTATTTCAGTTCTGGGTTAACAGACCATCTGGGGGCCATAGTTTTGGGGGTTCCTCCAGCCTCTGTCAGACCATTTAAGTCTGGTCTTTTTACATGAATTTGAGTTCTGTTCTGCATTTTCCTCCCTGCTCTGTCCGGACCCCTCTGTTGTGTTCCCTGTCAGGACAGTGATTGGTGGTAGCTGGGCACCATCTAGTTCATCTGGTCTCAGGCTGGTGGAAATCTCTGTTTCATTTGGTCCTTCAGTCCTTTGGGCTAATATTTTCCTTGTGTCTTTGGTTTTCTAAATGTATAAATATAATTTTAGATCATATATTGAATCAAATGAAGTTACACTGTGTGGAAGCATGCTCTGCCTGTCCCCTCCCTGTCCCCTCCTCTTTACTTGAGCCTGGGATATCAGTTGAGACGGTAAGAAGGGTCAGGCCCTGGAACAGGTTGGGGTGCCCCTATCAGCCCCAAAGCAGAGTAGGAACTGCAGATTTTCTTACTGTGAAGGTGAACTTTCAGGCCCAGTGGTGGAGTTGGTGAGAAGGTGGGTGCAAGAGAACATGGGCTACCATAACTGTTATTGGACACCAGCTGTGTGCCTGGCACTGTGCTAAGTGCTTAATACGCTTTGGGCTGCTCCAGGAGGCTGGCATTGGGTACTAGAGAATGGGTTCCTAGAAGTGGGATTGTGGGTTCCTGGAACGTTTATTCTGTAAATCTGGGGAAGGAGGGTGGATCTGCCCATGAAATTTGTCTGGACCTAATTGTGAGCCATGTGAAGAACCACATGTAAGATCTTCCCCAGGGCTTCCTCCCATTCTTCAGTCTTTCTAAGTCATATGTCTTAGTCCTCTATTGCCACAATATTGCCTATACCAAACCACCCCAAACCCACTGGCACATGGCAATAAGTATTTCTTTCTTTCTGATGTATCTGCGGGTTGGGTGAGGTTTGGTTGATCTAGGCCGCTTTCACTAGGGCTTGATTGGCTTCAGGCTATGAGTATCTCATAGAAGCTGAGGAAGATTGGAACACCCAGATCCCTGGAAGGGCTGTACTAGAGAGAACCCAGGGAGCCCTCTCTCTGCCTTGGGCCTGTGTCCATCTCTATATTGGCTTCATTCTTCTTTCTCTCACTGCAGACTTCCTTTCTGTTTCCTAGGCATTTCCACATAGGGAAAATGGTGCCTCCATCAGCTCATAAGTTTGCATCTTATCGTTCAAGAGAGCAGTCGAGTTGAGACTCAGTCTCTTAGTCCCAACCAAATTCTCAGGAGAGGCATCTGGATGTGTCTGTTGGGTTGGGTGCACCCTTGGAAAAGTCAGGGGGCTGGTCACAGTGTAATCTCAGGGTTTCTGGCAGGATTTTGAACCAGTTCAAACCTGTTCAGTCATGGCCAATGATGCACAACCGGAACAGACCTGAGTTTTTTAAATTTGAGTAATCCACAACCATAACTGGAACTGGGAAAATTACAGGTCAAAGCTCTGGAATGGGAGACTCGGAAGAGGTGTAGTGAGCCCTTTCAGGAGCCTGTTGTGTGAGATTGGATTATTGCCCAGACTGAGGAGAGTGACACACATTCAAGGCAGTGTAGTCGGCTACCATCGTTGAGCGAGGCGCTGCTGTTTCCAACTCTGCGCAGAATCCCACAGGCAAGAGATTCGGTTGCTATGCAACGCATACACTGCCCTTGTTTTTTAATAGGGAGATTAAGTTTCTAGCAGGACTTTGACCTGTAATTTTCCCGTTCGAGTTATGGTTCTGGTTCACCCAAATTTTAAAAATTTGTGTCTGTTCCAGTGTCATTTCTTTGGCCAAGATTGACCAGGAAGAATTGATTCGAAGCCCTGGTGTCTGGAACCCACCCCTGATAGCAACACCAGGGAGAAGGGATATCAGATGGGATGCCAAGCTGTTACTGCAATAACGTGGATTGGAGCCACCTGACGCAATAGCCAATTCTGAGACAGGGGTGAAGTGAGCAGCAAGATGTTTATTATATATCGATATATAGGAGACAGAGGAGAATAGATTCCTCCAAAAAACCCATCTCCCCCACTGGAGATTGGCTGAAGGCTTTTATAGGGACAGGATCATGTATCCTAGAAGTTTGTGTTAGTTTCCGCTTGAGGTGGTGATGTCTTAGATGAGTTAACCTTCTACTGGTATTCTTAGAGGTTATCTGGTGACATCCTTGGGGATTATCTGGCGACATCCTGCTTTTTCTTGTCGCAAGACGGGTGCTTTGTTTGGTTTTTCATTCTTAGATCATTATCACTTGTTTTCCACCCTGCAGGGAGGAACATTGGTTAATCTTAAAGCTTTCGTACAGACTGGAACCAGAGGGAAAAACAAAATCACGAGACAACGTGGCGGTTGGCAATGGGGAGTAAATAATAGTGAGCTGGGCCTATGCAGCCTCTTCCAAAGCTACCTTATTTCCAGAGTAACCCCTACACACACACTTTGGACAACTTGCTGCCTAGGACCAGTCTGCCCCTAGGGATAAACTACGCAAGACCTTATTTTGTCATTTGAACTGTTTTTCCAACATAGCCCTCTTACCATCCTCCTACCCCTCTTTTTTCCTCCACTTTCAGTCCTTGACAGAGCAGAGAACATTCTGGAATTTAGAATTTGTCTTACTAGAATTTGTGAATTCTGTCAGTTCCCTCAGAAAAGAAAGATCCAGTCCCTGCCCTCCTGAAAACTTGTTGAAAAGGTCCCCAGTTATTGTCATTGTCTCATTTTCATCCACTGTTTGAAACTCAGTGGTGCTGATTCAGGTGCCTGGAAACCCTGGTGATTGTAGAATAAATGGGCCTATGATTGGGGACAGGAGAGAACAGAAAATATCTGTGAAGTCCAGTAGGAGGCAGGTGGGAGGGTTAGCTGCCCAGTTACCTTACACAGTCCCACTGTTTCCAGCCTGGACTCACTCTCTTTTAATGGAGGAACAGGTCATCAGTGCTGGGCTGCCCTTTCTTTCTGCAGGGGGCACTGTGGTCAGGAGGCCTCCAGGGGGCCCAGGCAGCCATTTTCTGTCCTGGAGGAGTGTGATTGATCCTGGCTGGGCTTTTTCACTTGCTGGGAGAAGCATGGAATTGAAGTCCTTCAGTCAGACACTGCTCTCAGACATCAGAGTGGGGCACGGGGACACTCTGAATGCAGATGTGGGTTCTGAAGGCTCATTTCTGTTTGAATTCCTGCAGCATTTATAAGGAGGCCATGCAGTTTGGTGTCCTATTATTTATGGCCGTATGCTGGCTGCCTAGAATGTTGTTTCAAATACTAATAATGCCAGTAGCTTGCACATAACTGGTGCTTCACTGTTTGATAGCACAGTCACGAACCTTTCCATTTAATTTCTGTTACAGGCAAGTGAAGTAAGTAGGGCAGATTGTATTATATACATTTAACAGTTGATAAAACCTCAAGTTGGCTGAGGGTGGGGCGGGGGGGGGGGAGGTAATTTTTTTCCCCTCACAGTCACAAAGCTTGTAAGAGCTGGGACTAAAAGCCCAGCCTCAGATCTCAATCCCATTCTGTATTCAGACTGTTTCTTATGTTTTTTTTTTTTTTCTGTCTGTCATCCATCCATCTATCCATCCATTTATTCCTCCATCTTGTTCCATAAAGCAATTGAGGATGCCTACAAGAATATACCTTTCTCTGTATATCTTATGTATGTATAGAGACAATTTCCTATGTCTAGAAGATATAGAAATATATAAAACCAAGACCAAACCTGTTGCCATCGTATTGATTCCGACTCACAGGGACCCTATAGGACAGAGTAGAACTGCCATCTAGGGTTTCTAAGGAGCAGCTGGTAGATTTGAACAGCAGACTTTTTTGTTAGCAGCTGAGCTCTTAACTACTGTGCCACCAGGGCACCATACAAATATATATTTATAATAAAAAGATAAAGTAGGTACTATATACCAGACTATACGTAGTATTATATATATGTGTGTATATATATGTTTGTGTATCTGTATATGTATGTATATACGTAATTAGAGATATTCAATAGGAATCCATACAAATTAAGATTAGGAAAAATATAGATTAACTAGAAGGTCAAAATCAAGGGGAGAGTTAGAATACATATTCAGTTGTACACAGTTCCTTATATTTGAACCACAAATTCCGTTCTGAGTTAATGAACGGTCAAAGCAGGAAAAAAAATGTATTAGTTACATGATTCATGTGGTCCATAAGGAAAAGGCCATCAGGCACTGAATGCTTTTCCAGGCAATTAGATCTGAAGGAAATTTCTTGCTTAAATGGTCCTTGATGGGATCCTGAGTGGCAGGGAAAATACATGGCACATGTGCCACTGCTCTCTATACCTACTGCCATAGCAGACATCACTAATCAATCACCGTCCTTTTCCACTGAGCCCAGAGGGAGCCTTATAGTCCTTCTAAGCATGTTGTTTCAGTCATTTGGAGTCAGCATGCAAGAAGACACCCACTTGCTACTCCAGTGCTAGGGTTGATGGAGGTGCTGAGAATGTTGGGGGAGTCATAGAGGCATTCTGACTTCTGCAGGGGTAACATAGATGGATACATCCTGCTGTCCATCGGACTTGTGTTTGCTGTAAAACTCCTCTAAGTGCCATTGGAGTGACCCATACAGGGAAGTGCCATTGGAGCGACCCATACAGGGAGATGAGAAGTGGCTAAGTTGTATCTGGAGGGATACAAGGTACACACTACGAGTTTCTGACTTTTTAAAGTCACTCATTTGGTGTTATCGAACACCTACTAGAGGAAGAAAGGCCTGGTGATCTACCATCGAAAACCTTCTGGATCACGTCAGTACCATCCCCACCCAATCATGGGGATGGAGCAGGACACTGGGAGCCTTTCATTCCATTGTGCATGGGGTCACCGTGAGTCGGGCTGATCTGATGGCAACTAACAACCACAATAACATGTGCCTAGGAAGTTCCCTCTGCTCCAGATTTTTGTCTGAGTCACTCTCCTCCCCTCTCTAGTCTCAGTTTAATGTCACTTCCTCGGATTGGACTTCTTCAGCCTATATTAGCGTTCACATATCACACCACACCTCTCTATCGTAGCCCTTATCATGGTTTATACGGATCTATTTATTTACATTTTATTACACTAAACATTTACAGTTTAGTGTTTTTCTCCTTTCCAAGATGTAAGTTCCAATATGGCAGGGACAACATCTGGCTTGTTCATCATTGTATCCCCAGTCCTGGCACAGGGTCCAGCACATAGTAGGTGCTCAATAAATATTTGGAGAATGAATGAGTGGGCGAATGAAGAAGATACAAAGATGAAGCAGATACAGACTTCACTCAGTAGAAGATGCAGTTGGAATGTAAATACCACGTAAGGTAGAAAATGCTCAGTGCTGAAGGAGAGAGATGGGCGAGGAGCTGAGGGAATTCAGGGGATGGAGAGGCAGATGCTGGAGGGACGAGGAGACCCAGGAAGACTTCACGGGGTAGCACCACTTGCTGGGTCTTGAAAGATGAGGTTGAGGGAAGGAATGTCTAGGGCCCCGGCGGCAGCAGGAGCAAAGGCAGACAGGCGGAACTTAAGGGGAGAAGAGGCAGGATCACTTTGGGGTGCTCTTAGGGCAGTGGCAGGGTGTACCAGTTACCAGTTGCCATCAAATCGACCCTGACTCATGGTGAGCCCATGTGTGTCAGAGTAGAACTGTGCTTCATAGGGTCTTCAGTAGCTGATTTTTCAGAAGTAGATTGCCAGGCCTTACTCCCGAAGTGCCTCGGGGTGGACCTGAACTTCCAACCTTTTGGTTAGCAGCTGTGTGTGTTAACAGTTTGCACCACCCAGGGACTCCAGTGACCAGACCTAGGAGCAGCTGAGTCAGGACAGGTGGGTCTGGGCCAATCGCTGGAGCTTTGGCTCAGGCCAGGAAGTTGGGGCTTGCAAGCTACAAGTTTCTGAGTGGAGCCGTGATGAGATAAGAAGAGCCTTGAGCAGGCAGGGCCAGAATGGAGGAGAGCTGGGGAAACCAGGTAGTCCTGAGTTTGGCCTGGGAATGGTGGAAATAATGCCCAGGGAGAAAGCACACCCTTTGCTCCTTGAACTCTGTTTACATCCTGCCTCTCCCATGCCTGTTGTCTGTTGAGGACTACCCTCCAGCAAGCTCCTGCTCCAGGGCCACAGACCAGTCCTGGGTTCACCAGCTGCCCTCCTGTTGGCCTGGCCAACCCCTACAGGGGGCTTTGTGCTGATGTCGTTGTTGTCAGACTCATGGTGACCCCATGCACAAAGTAACAGAATGCTGCCCGTCCTGCACCATTGCCATGATCGGTTGTGGATCAGATTGCTGTGATCCCTAGGGTTTTCACTGACTGATTTTTGGAAGTAGATCACCAGGCATTTTTTCCTAGTTTGTCTTAGTCTGGAAGCTCTGCTGAAACCTGTTGGTGTGATATAGCAACACACAAGTCTCCATTGGCAGACGGGTGGTGGCTGCCGCTTGAGGTGCATTGGCTGGGAATCGAACCCCTGTCTCCCACATGGCAGGAAGGAATTCTACCACTGAACCACCAATGCCCCGAGCAACAACATTGCCTTACTTATTTCTAATTTTTAAATAGAATATGTGTTTATCACATTTGTAGCATTTTATCTTGTGCGTACCCTCTTTTAATATTTTCATTTCGCATTTATAGATTTATCTTCCTAATTTCCCTCCTCTGGAGCTTTTTAAGGTGCAGTCACTAATCTAGAGAATTTTTATTTCATATTTATATTAATTGCCAAATTACTATACTTCATGTATGAGTCATTCGGTTTATCCCTTTGGGGGTTTTTTGCCTCCGCCTCGCAAACCTTATATGTAGATTTGTTAAGCAGTTTGGCGCCTACTTTCATGGTCAGACTCACTTAGCGGATCTCGACTGGAGAGGGAGGAGATGCCAGTGCCGGCGCCTTGTTGCTTGTGATTCCGGGGTCACAAGACGATGCTGGATTAAGGGTGGTAAGTGATGCACACACTTCCCCACGTACCAGTGGTGGTTAGTGATGCACACACTTCCCCATGTACCAGTGCTGAAGGTCCTCGTGTCCACATGCAAGGTGTCCTCCCCATGTTCATTCTGGTTGCACCAGTCTGGAAGACTGGAAAACCTGAGGTGGTCAGAGGTGGGTGACAGAGCCTGAACCTGGAGCCTGGGAGACAGGCCAGGGTCTGGAATGACCTGGAACAGCTTTGGGTGTCCCTAGTGGCATGAACGAGTTGGTGAATGACCTGCAGCGATCTGGGCGGATGCTGAAGGAGCAGCTCCACACATGGTGACATGGGAAGGCTAGACATACCACCCAGGGATCATGGAAGAACCTCACAGCTGAGGGGCTTCTTCTGGGCCACATGGCTGCCTCAGAGGAGCTAAAGCAGGCCTAGGCATGAACACTGGGTGCTTGGAAGGAAAGCAGCCACTGCTCTGGGGTCTCTGGGCCAGACAGCTGCTGGCAGACCCTCCAAGATGGCATTAGGAGTGGGAGCAAGAAGCTCACTTACAGGACCTTCTGTCGTTCCTGTTAAGACAACAGGCTCAGTCAACTTAGTATGAGTGGTGCATTCCAGCTCCTTCCTATCTGTGATCATTAAGGTTGTGTATCAACTTGGCTGGGCCATGATTCTCAGTGATTCGGCAGTTACGAGGTAGTTTGGCAGTGATATGATGATGTGATCACCTCCATGATGAGATTTGATATAATGTGATCACCTCCATGATGGGATCTGCTGTGAGTAGCCAGTCAGTTGAAAGGGAGTTTCTTTGGGGGTGTGGCCTGCATCCAATATAGGTGGACTTTCTGGCAAGGCTCGGGGGTTTTGCTCACTCTGGATCCTACAGCTGGCTCCTGTTTGTCTGACGTCCGGTTCTTGGGACTTGAGCTGGCAGCTTACCTGCTGTCTTGCTTGCCAATCTTAGGATTTGTAGGTCTCCGCAGCCTGTGAGCCAAGAGAAGCCTCTGTCCTGACCCACAACACTACAACCAGCCACTGCAACCACAAGAGTCATTTCCTTGATATAAATCCCTCTCTCTATATATTTATACACTTTACTGGTTTTGCCTCTCTAGAGAACCCAGCCTAAGACACTATTCCTGGATAGGTGAGTTACTCAGGACTCTTGATTGCAAATGACAGAGACCCAACTCAGACTAGCTTAAGCAAAAAGGGGAATCTGTGGGCCTGACAACTTGGAAATCAAAATAGTGGTTCAGGCATACTGGATCCAGTGATTGACAATGCCATCAAAACTTTTTATCTCCATCTCTTAGCTCTGCATGGCTTCATTCGCCAAGACAGAGAGGCTGTTTTCAAGTGGCAGAAAGATGGCTGCTGGGATCCAAGCCAACAATGTCGCCACAGCTTGCTGTCATAGAGAGCTGTTGTTGTTAACTGCTGTACAGTTGGCTCCCGACTCATGGCGACCCCATGTGTTACAGAGTAGAACTGCTCCATAGGGTTTTCTTTGCTATCATCTTTATGGAAGCAGTTTGTCAGGCTTTTCTTCTGTGAGCCCATGGATGGGTTCCAACTGCTGCCAACCGTTAGGTTAGTCATTAAGTGCAAACCTCTTACGCCACCCAAGCTCGTGTCACGGAGAGTATTTCTTTTTAACTCTGGCCAGAATCCAAGGAGAACTCTGTGGGTGGGGACCCTCTAATTCGTCTGCCCCAGTCACATTCACCCCTATAGAGAAGAAGGAGGGACCAATTTCTCTCAACCCAGGAGGACTAGGCCTGATTACTTTGGGTCACAGGAGGAATCATTCTACAAAGGAAGGAAATGCTGGGAGAAAAAATACTTGTCTATTACATCAGGCCAGCAGAGAGCCTGCCTTTTCCTTTGCTAGAGGCCGTAGGATTTATTCTCCTCCAGTCCGTGAGTGGACAGCTGTGGATCCTGGAGGCACAGTTTTATGGCTACTGTGGTGGCTTGCGTGTTGCTGTGATGCTGGAAGCTATGCCACTGGTATTTCAAATACCAGTAGGGTCACCCATGGTTTGGATAGGTTTCGGCAGATTCTCCAGACTAAGGCAGACTAGGATGAAAGGCCTGGCAATCTACTGAAAATTAGCCAATGAAAACCCTATGGATCACAACAGAATATTGCTGGATAATGTGTTTGCAAATATAGTACTGAAAAGATGAGCCCCCTAGGTTGGAAGGCATTTAAAATACACAGTGGCCACAACAGTGGACTTGAGCATATCAATGATCTCGAAGATGGCTCAGGACCAGGTAACAGTTTGTTCTGTCTTACATGGGGTCACCAAGAATCACAGTTGACTCTGTGGCAACTAACAACAACGACAACATCCACACAGCAGTGCAGCAGCATCCCCGTATCTCTCCGTTGTGCAGAGTTTGAACATGCAGACATCTTCGCATCTCCGCGTCTGGCCCAAAGGAGCCAGCCTCCATGTTGGGAGCATCTGATAACCTACTTCTGGCTGCCATGCTTGCCCCAGGGGTTTGCCCAGGATCGCCTTCACTCACTGACTCCACTTCGCACTTCTCTTTGACCTCTGGTCCCTGGACCCACAGATCTGGCTCTCACGTCTGGCCCTCATCCTTGCTAGAGTTCAAAGTCTCTTTTCTGGAAGATTGGCCTGGCTCAGTTCTCAGTTTGATCTGGTGTCACTTGTACTTTCTGAACTGGTTGGTCCAGGCTGCGGTCCTGCCAGGGCGAGGGCAGAGTGGCCAGGCTGGAACCTGGTGTTATGGATTGAATTGTGTCCCCTAAAGATATATGTTGGAAGCCTAAACCCTGTACATGGGGAAAGGAGCCCGGGTGGTGCAGTGGTTAAGTGCTTGACTGCTAACCAAGAGGCTGGTGGTTGGAACCCACCCAACAACTCCCCAGGAGAAAAACCTGGCTAAACAGCCAAGAAAACCCTATGGGGCAGTTCTACTCTGTCACATGGGGTTGCTATGCTTTGGGATCAACTTAATGGCACCCAAGGACAACAACATATGTGTGGATGTAATCCCATTTAGGAATAAGGTTTTCTTTGTTATGTTAATGGGGCATTTCAGTATAGGGTGTGTCTAAAGCCAATCACTTTTGAGATATAAAAAGAGCAGATTAGGTACAAAAGCAAGAACAGAGGGGAAGAATACCTGCTACCAAGGAATCAAGGAATGCCGGATCTACAGAAACTGAGAGGGATCTTCCCCCAGAGCCGATAGAGAGCCTTCCCCTGGAGCTGGTGCCCTGAGTTCGGACTTCTGGCCTCCTGAACTGTGAGAAAATACATTTCTGTTCTTTAAAACCACCCCCTTGTGGTGTTTCTGTACGGCAGCACTAGAACAAAGACCCTGGGGAAGGGGGCTCCTCTCCGATTGCTTCCCCTGAACTCATAGATCATCCTCAGGACGGAGGACCACCGGGTTCTCAGCACACCTGGGTATGCGGAGACTGCTTTTTGCAAACTCAAAGAAGACCCACCATCCCATTCTGTCTTTTGATACTACCACCCTCATGTACATATCAGCACTTCTCAACATTTTTGGCAGCAGAATCTTTTCTTAAATGAAATCTTACCCGGAAACCCAATACACAAAGAAGACAAAGCCTGAATTTCTATGGGTTAGGTTGGAATACAGCCCCCTTACTGCCCCTTCTTCCCACCTCAGCAGCCCTGAAGCGGTGCAATGAAACCCCACATCCCTTTGGAGCCCAGTTTGATAACCTCTGGGTGATTATATCCATCCCTCTTAACAGCCCCTGCTTTTGTTACCCAGTGGGGAACAGGTTGCCCGATATGGTGTTTTTCTTATCACCAGAGCATTTTTTCTGTCACTAGCTTGTTTGTGCAATGAAAAGGTTAACAAGGAGATCTTTGTCATCTTCGTTCTCACTGTGTCGGGGTGTAAGTGCTCCCCAGCCCGCAGGGGCTCGTTTCATTGCCCTTGTCCTCCTCCAGGAACATTTGGGAGGCCGTTCCATTGCCAGCATTGGTCAAGCGATCCGTGCCTCGGTTTACCTTCTTCCTGAGGAGCCACACCCAAATGGGAGCCCCATCCATTGCACCTGAGGCTTCAGGAAGTTAGGAGATGCTGACATCCTGGGCATGACTACTACCTGTAATGCATATTTAGTTTGTTTTTTTTTTTTCTTTTTTTAAAAATAATATTTTATTTTGTTTTCGGTGAAAGTTTACACAGCAAATTAGGTTCGCATTTGACAGTTTATACACAAATTGTTCAGTGACATTAGTTACATTTTTCACAATATGTCAACATTCTCTTTTTTTTTTTTCTCACGATTATGGGGTTTATTAGGGAAATAACAGGTCTGTAACAAATATTTTGTATACCTTTCCAGAAAATGAACTTTTTCTAACAAAAATCCTTGAAATGCATAGGTATTGACAGACTAAAAAAATAACACCAAAAAGAATGCAGACGTCCCCAAGGGGGCCTCCCTCGAGTAGGACACATTCTGTATTGTTCGGTTTTAGAAGATGCTTTGGCGGGGGATCGACCACCAGCAAATTGGCCTTGGGTGGCTTTGGCCAGGCTTCCGTCTCCAGGGGAGAATCCAGGCCTTCGTTTGGCTCCAGCTGGGCCTTCCCGCCGCCACCGCGGGGCACTTATTGACTTAAGTCTGAGTGATTCAGATCTTCATCTAGAGCAGCTTGGGTCGCCCCTGACAACACTGCTGTGGTGGGAGGGAGCTTGACCTCCTCCTGCCTGGATGCGTGCATGCCCTTCTCAGTTCCTGGTAGGTGTTTCTGGGTCTCCTTGCTCTGCGTGGGCACAGGAAGATGCCTTTTGTAATTTCCTGGAGTCAGGGGCTCAATTCAGACAGGGATTTTCCCAGGACTTTGCTAACTCCCAGGGGAAGGGTGTGTGTCTGTGTCGGAAGGGTGTTTGGTTAATCATTGACTGGAAACTGACCTTTCTGGGTCGCCCGAGGTCCTGCGGCAGTAGGAGTTGGAGAGAGCCAGAACCTCCCCTCAGACTGTTGCTGTGCTCTTTCTGTAACATCCTTCGAGATGCCCTGGTGGACAGGGATTGATCTGGGAGTGATGGGGTTGGGGGGATGGGGTTGGGGAGATACGAGTTTTGGTAGAAAGTTGAGCAGCAGATGTGCCTAGGGCCTGGCAGAGAATGGGGCTGTGTTAACACTACCTAGCAAATTGGAGCATTCTGCTCAGTAAGTATTTTTACTGCCTGTCACACCATGTAGAGTCACTGGGAGCAGGAGCTGCAGGATCTGAGCCCCTTCCCAGGTTCTCATATTTGGGGACAAGATGATAAGACTTGACAGGTTCCCAGATAGCTGTGAAACTCGTTGCTGTCGAGTAGATTCTGACTCATAGTGACCCTATAGGACAGAGTAGAACTGCCCCTCAGGGTTTCCAAGGAGCGGCTGGTGGATTCAAACTGCTTACCTTTTGGTTAGCAGCCAAATGCTTAACCACTGTGCCACCAGGGCTCCCAATGGCTGTGAGACAGGGCCAAAAAGCCAAGGGCCACACAGGAGGCAAAAATGAAGTGGCAAGGCAGCTTTTCTTAGAGTGTGAGAGGATTTTAAGTGGTATACAGATGAGCCTTTTAAAATTTTAATGATTATGTATTTATTTTTATGTGTATTAGAACATAACTTTGTTTTCTTTGGTTGTTGTCTTCTTAGGGAAAATGATATGGTTTTCTATTTATGACGGAGCTATGAAGTTTCCTGTGAAAATACACTTGTTTTAAGTAAAAGAGTAAATTGCTTTAAGGAAAATGTTAAGAATAGTATGGGGACCCCAGGGGTTGGCAGGTGACATGTGAGTGCCTGAGGTTTGGGGACAGCATGCTAGAGAAATCCAGAAGTGAGACAAATCACTTGCAGCTGGGGCCTGGGGAGCCTGAGGAGAGGGTTCATGGAGGAATAGGTCCCAGCGAGGTGGAGCTAGGAGCATATGAGTCCAGACTTAAAGTCTGGAAATGTGGGGGCAGTGCACAGATCTTGGTTTAATTCGTTTTGGTCGCAACCAACGAACGTATGAGTCCTGTAGGGACTGGAGAGTGGGTTTGGACTATGCTGTGGAAGACCCTGAATCCCAGGATGCTGACTCCAAACTTGATTCAGGAGGCAGTAGGAGCCATTGAAGGTGCTTGAGGAGGAGAGTGGCTCCTGATTGTTTGCAGTGCAATTACTTTTGTGTGTGGCTTTTTAAGCCATGGTCTTGTAACTCCCACTCAGGTGATTGTGTAATAGGGTAATTGTGGCCTATCAAGGGGATTGGTCAGTTTTGCCTTAAAAGAGAGCCAATTCCAGAGCATAGAGGAGGAGCCCACCGCCTCCAAGGAAGGAGAGCCCAGCAGCAGACGGAACGTTGGGCTTCCCGGCCCACAGAGAGAGAAAGCTGAGTGCCTTTGGGCTGAGACTGAGGGCCAGGGAGAGGTGTGCCTGCGAGGCTGTCTTGGTGGAAGAACTGTATCCAGAGTGTTCTTGAGCCTGAATTGTAACTGTTACTTCCCTAATAAACCGCATAATTGTGACTATGGTCTGTGGGTTGTGTGGCCATTGCAGTGAATTATCGAACCCAGTAGAGAGTGCTGTGGGACGGACGGTTGGTGTCAGAATTGGTAAAAATGGCGGAGACCGGAGGCTTATCCGACCCCTGCCTCACGGGAGTCAGCCCTGCGCTGTTGATCTTGGTTCTTCCCCCTGTGGGGTTGGAAGAGGTCAGACACTGCACCATGCCGTTTTTTCACTGTCCTTGAAGAGACTCATTTATTTGTAGGGGGTACCAGGGCTGGAGGTGGGAAGGCCAGCCGGGGGCCTAAGTGAAGATAGTGTGAGAGCCCAAACTCTCACCTGGCCAAAGACAAGCAGCCAAGCCACCTAGCCCATCTCCCGTTGGTTCTGGTGGGTGGCCTGGAGACAGTAGAGAGAGGCGAGTCTGACCAAGTCTTGGTCTGTCTGTGGGGAAGGAATGGGTGCCATGCAGGGGTGCAGGTCAGAGGTTGTGTGTGGAGGCCTAAAGGTGAGGTACCCGTCTCCCCCGGCTGGAAGGGAGGAGGTGACAGGCGCTGCCCAGTGGTCTGTTCTTGGTGTCTCCGAGGTAGACATGGAATGTTCTGAGGGAAGCGGGTGGGGTCAGTTGAAGGAAGCTCGTCTCTGGGCAGGAGCACCATGTTCCTACAGGAGGAGGAAGCTCGTGTTTCCTGCCCTAGATTTGGTCTCTGGCTGACAGCCCCACACCACGCTTTCATTCATCAGCAGAGCCTGCTGCAGCCTTGGTCACAGACTTTTATTTTAATCTCCCATTTCTTTCTCCTGCTGCACAAATATTCACCGGGAGTTCAGAGACCAGCTTGACTTAAAAAACAGTTTTCTTCTTTTCTTTTCACTTTGAGGGCCTGCTATTTGCCAGGTACTGTGTTTGGAACTTTTTCTCTGTTATCATAGTTCACTCTGGACAAAACCTATTGAAGAAGGTATTATACTCTTCATTGTACAGAGAAGGAGACAAATGTACTGCTCTCAAATTATACAGCTGGTAAACTGCTGAGTCTGCCAGATTCCAAACTCACACACTCCTGTTTTTCGGTGGTAACGAGACTGTGAATGAGATATTTAACTTGGAAGAAATAAGTTGCGGTTTGTGCCCCTCTTATTGGATGTGGGGTTGTTCACCGAAGTATGCTGGGGGTGCATCTGTAAAATCGGGGTTCAGGACACCCAACAGCATTGTGGTGGGGATTACGTGAGTCAGGACATAGCTAAGGTGCTATGTAAGTGTCCGGTCCAATTGCTATCAAGTCGACTCCGACTCATGGCGGCCCTATGTGTGTCAGAGTAGAACTATGCCCCATAGAATTTACAGTGGCTGATTTTTTAGAAGCAGATTGCCAGGCCTTTCTTCCAAGGCACTCCTGGGTGGGCTTGAACCTCCACCCTTTCAGTTTGCAGCCGAGCACATTAACTGTGCCACTCAGGGATTCATATGTAAGTGTAGCTGCTGCTATTATTGTTACATAAAACTAGAGTATACATAATCCTGGAATATCAATTTTACTGAAAGATATTTGGGGGCTATTATTTAGGGTGGGAGAGAAGCCTTGTTTTAATATGAAAATGAACAGATGTATGGTGGAGTGGAATGTGAAAATCTGACCTCAGAGACTTGGGCTGGCTGTTTCTGGCCATGCCCCCAGACCCTGGCATAGGGGATGTGTGTGTTGGGGGTGCGGGGTGTGTTTACTTCCCTCTGTCCCTTGCTTGAGAATCAAGGTGTGTTTCCCTGTTTCACACTCCCAGGCGGTCTCTTATCTCCAAGAAGCTGTGTTCTAACTGGCTGTGACCTTGAAGGCAGTCACTAACCTGCTCAGGCCTATTTCCTTCCTGTGGAACTCACTGTTCTCTAAGGTACTTTCAGCTCTAAAATTCTGGGTGGAGATACTACCTCGAAGGCCTCTTCCTTTCTGGCAATTCTGTGAGGACCATTGTTTCTCTTCCTGGAATAACTTCTGCCCCCTTGCCTGCCTGCCAAGTCCCTGGTTTTTGTTTTAAGCCCATGATCAGACTCTCCTCCTCCTCCTTGAAGCCCTCCAGGGTTGCTGCAGAGAGGTCTCACTCTTCTTTGTACAGTCCTAGCATTTGTTAGAGCAATTGTCTTATTCATTCAGGATTCAGTGTGCATGACAAATGCATGGGGTACTCAGAGGTGAACAAAACAGGTGGCCCCTTTCCTCATACACCTTCAGAGACTGACAAGTAAACAAATAAATGGAAACTGTGATACATGCAAAGAAGATAAGGAATGGGGCGCTCGTACTTGTTGACCTTTCTGTCTTCTGCACTAGGCTGTGTCCCCAGTGAGGGTTCATGGTGGGGGCTGAGCAGACATTCTTGGAATAAAGGCATGAATGGTACTCATGTTTTTCACTAAGCAAACGGGAATGATGCAATCAGATTGTTAATCCACACAAAAACACTTTAAAGAGTGCGATGCATTATACAAATGTAAAATTATATCTTTAGTATGGCAAGATTGTTGATGAAAATTAGGATGGTAATTTTTTTCTCTACAAAACAAAATTTTTCTCTAGAAAAGAAAAATAAAAAAATTTTAGATTCTCTACATTGCATCTGGTAGCATTTGACTCTTTTTTTTTTTAAATAGTATTTTTCGTATTGAGAATCTCATTCATTGTGGGGATAGTGATAGGAATGGGAAAAGACTCCAAAATGCACAGTTTTATTTAGCAAAGAGTACTGTGAAGTGTCTAGAAGTTGGGAGGCCCCCATGGTTAAGAGCTTGAGCTTGGAGTGCAAATCCTGGGTGTTTGCTGCTTGCGACTGTGTGTCTTTGGGTAAGTCATTCACCTCCCTGAGCCTCAGTTTTCTCCCCTGTAAAATGGGAATGTTAAAACCTGCATCATAAGGTTGCTGTGAAAAATAAAGCATTGGCGTCAAGTCTGCAAATGGCAAATGCTCAGTAAGTGGTTCTTCTAATTGATAGTCAAAACATATATCTTCACTTCCCCTGCGTGATGTTTTGTGTACCCTTTGTGCTTCAGTCTTAGAGACCCCTGAGCCCACTAACAACAAACAGACCAACCAGTTGCCGTCAAGTCGACTCCAACTCATGGCGACTCCATGTGTCAGAGTGGAACTGTGTGCTCCATACGGTTTTCAATGGCTGATTTTTCAGAAGTAGGTTGCCAGGCCTTTCTTCTGCAGTGCCTCTGGGTGGACTCACTTGAACCTCCAACCTTTTTGTTAGCAGCTGAGTGTGTTAACCATTTCCACCACCCAGGGAATCTCAGAGTCCCCGAGAATCCCATTTATCCATACGGTGCAAAGTTGGGGTGTGTGTGCATCTGGGAAGCACACCCTTCCCCAGCAGGCACCCTTCTCAGCCTCTGGGCCTCTTCTTCCGGCCCCCCCTCACTTCCCTTGTTGCAAGCTTGGGCACTTGGTCCACTCATCTCTTCTTGGTCCCTGCTACCACCTACCACGTCCCCTGGGCTGCTGTTTCTCCAAGTTTGACTGCAGAGTGTGGACGTCACATTCTTGCTGCTCTGAGGATGAGCCCCCAGAATCTTTTTATTTGAGGGATTTACTGCGGATGTGGTGATAAAAAGCCATAGAGACAGCAGCGTGCACAGGATCACAGCGTCTTCTCAGTTGTGGCTGTACACCGATGGTTCCTGGCACCTTTAGCACTGGGTTTTGATGTGGCCTTGCCAACGGGTCTCCCACCCCTCTCCGGAAGTTCAGGTGGCCTTTCCCCTGACTCCGGTTGCTCTTCCCAGCATACACACCTTCTGCTCACCAGGCCTCTGCCCTGCCTAGATACGACGCCCTCTGGGCATTTCCCACAATACGGAAGGGGAAGGCCTGGAAACTGTCCCCATGAGCTGTGGGCTGCTTCGAGATTGAGGCGTGCCTTCCAAGGTTCCTGGTGTAAGGGTCAGGCAAGCAGCAGGCCTGGCTGCGAGCGGAGGCAAATTCTGAAAAGCCAGGGAAGCAGCTATTCAGTGGCTAAGATCACGCTGGGAGAGGGGAGATGCATTATTCTATTCCCAACTGACCTCCTAGGTCGTTGTGAGAGTAAAATGAATTAATACTTGTGAAAGGCCTAGAACAGAGCTCACACACATTCAGTGTTAAATAAGGGGCGCAAGCTGGTATCATCATAACTGGCTCTGACCTTTCCCCGTGCACCCCCTACTTCCCACTCTCCTTGCCAGTCTCCCACCTCCTCACCCCAAGCTGCTTGATTCCCTCAGATGAGCTTGTCGTTGTTAGCTGCCGTTGAGTTGGCTCCAATTCATGATGACCTCATGTGCAACAGAGCAAACGTTGCCCGGTCCTACACCATCTTCATGATCATTGGTGTGTTTGTCTTCGTTGTTGCGACCATTGAGTCAGTCCATCTCATTGAGGGTTTTCCTCACCTTCTCAGGCCCTCCACTTTACCAAACATGATGTCCTTCTCCAGTGATTGGAACCTTCTTATGACATGTCCAGAATAAGCAAGTCAAAGTCGCGGATAATATTCTGTGATCCATAGGGTTTTCGTTGGCTAATTTTTGGAATTAGATTGCCAGGCCTTTCTTCCTGGTCTGTCTTAGTCTGGAAGCTCCACTGAAACCTGTTACCCTGAGTGACCTGCTGGTATTTGAAACACTAGTGTTATAGCAACATGCAAGCCACTGCAGTATGACAAACTGACAGATGGGTGGTGCCAGATGAGCCTAGGGACTTGAATGTACGTTTTGAAAGAGGGCAATCCTTAACCCAAAGGAACGAGTTGTTAGTTCAGTTTAGTGCAGCAACGTTTTTTGATGCCGTCTACCCATGAGATGCTCTTCTCATAGTGGGAACTCCAAGGCTCATAATTTTAACGATGGTGAGGATGGCAGCTCGGCACTGAGTTTCAGTGCCCAGGGGTCCAGACCCTGTGCTGGGTATGTCACCTTCACCATCTATCTCAGGATTCCTCAGCTGGGTCCTGTAACATCTGAGGCTGGAAAATCCTTTGTTATGGAGGCTGTCCTGTGCATTGCAGGATGTTTAGCAACATCACTGACCTCTACCCTAAGACAGTGACATCTGTCTTAGTTTTCTAGTGTTGCTATGGCAGAAATACCATAAGTGGAGGCTTTAACAAAGAGAAATTTATTCTCTCACAGTTAGGAGGCTAGAAGTCCAAATCCAGGATGCCAGCTCCAGGGGAAGGCTTTCTCTCTGTTGGTTCTGGGGGAAGGTCCTTGTCATCAATCTTCCCCTGGTGTAGGAGCTTCTCAGCTCAGGGACCCCAGGTCCAAAGGATGCACTCTGCTCCTGGCACTACTTTCTTGGTGGTATGAGGTCCCTCTGTCTTTCTGCCCACTTCTCTCTTTTATATCTCAAAAGAGATTGACTCAAGACACAACCTAATCTTGTAGATTGAGTCCTGCCTCATTAACATAACTGCCTCTAATCCTGCCTCATTAACATCATAGAGGCAGGATTTACAACACACAGGAAAATCACATCAGATGACAAAATGGTGGACGATCACACAATACTGGGAATCGTGACCTAGCTAAGTTGACACACATTTCTGAGAGACACAGTTCAATCTATAACAGCATCCTACCTTCAGAGGTCTCCAGACATTACCAAATGTCCCTCAGGGGACAAAATCACTCCAGTTCAGAACCACTGATCTAATTTATTCTTCATAAACACCCCAGGACTCATCTTACAGGTGAGGCAATAAAGACAGAAAGTTGCTCAAAGCTGCTTAGCTAATAATTCACAGAGCTAGAGTGCAGACGCAAGATACTTGACCCAAAGCCCAGACTAATAACCACTGCCCCTTGCACTTGGCTGCTAACCTAAAGGTTGGCGGTTTGAACCTCCCAAGGGGTTCCACGGAAGAAAGGCCTGGCAATCTGCTTTGGTGACGATATAGCCAAGAAAACCCTATCGAGCACAGTACTGTTCTGTAACACTTGGGGTCGCCATGAGTCAGAATTGATTCGGCAGCAGTGGTTTTTTGTCTTGTTTTAATTTAGCCGAAGGGGAAACATCTGCCCTTGGAACGACCCCCTAGAGTATGCGGCTGGGTCGGGGCCTGCTTGGCCAATCTGGTGTCCATTGTTGAATTCATCTGGAGCTAATAAAAACACTTGGTTTGAGCCCGAAGAGCTGAATGTTTTTATGTGGAGAGTGTCTCCACAGGCCCCAGACCTGTGATATGACTGGGAAGTCCCACTGCTTCTCTTTCCTTCAGGTGGCCCTGTGGCCTGTTGAGTCGCCGGCACACACCTATGGGGAGATGGAACAGGCGTGGGTGTGTTTTTCTGCAAATGGGGCCTCCTAGGTTCATTGTCTGTTTTCTCCCCCTGAGGTGGTGAATCTGGGCTTATGGAGTAAGTGTCGAAAATAGTACCCATTCGTATTTTCACTTTTCTTTTTACAATAATTTATTAGGAAAAAAATTTAAATACATGGCAAAGTAGAAATAATCTTACAGGGAACACTCACGTGCCCACCACTTATATTCTATCATTAACATTTTGTTACACCTGCATCAAGGAGCCCTAGTGGCATAATGGTTAAGCACTCAGCTGCTAACTGAAAGGTTGGCGATTTGAACCCACCCAGCCACTCCACGGAAAAAAGACCTGGTGATCTGCTCCTGTAAAGATTACAGCCTAGGAAACCCTATGTAGCAGTTCTCCTCTGTCACGTGGGGTTGCTATGAGTCAGAATCGACTTTATGGCACCTAACAACACCACCTGCTTTATCACACATGGTGTTTCACTTTTTCGGAACCAACGTCAGGTCATGGTTTGAATTGTGTCTCCCAAAAAATGTGTGTATCAGTTTGGCTAGGTCATGATTTCTGGTACTGTGTGATTTTCCTGTATGTTGTAAACCTGCCTCTATGATGTTAATGAGGGAGGATGGGTGGCAGTTGTGTTAGTAAGGCGGGACCTGATCTACAAGACTGGATTGTGTCCTGAGGCAATCTCTTGACATACAAAAGACAGAAGTGAGCAGTGAGACGGGGGACCTCCTACCATCAAGAAAGCAGTGCCGGGAGCAGAGCGCGTCCTTTGGACGGGGGTCCCTGCGCAGAGAAGCTCCTACTCTGGGGGAACACTGAAGAGAAGAAGGCTGACAGAGAGAAAAAGCCTTCCCCTGTAGCTGATACCCTGAATTTGGACTTTTAGCCTACTTTGACTATGAGGAAATAAACTTTTCTTCATTAAAACCATCCACTTGTGGTATTTCTGTTGCAGCAGCACTAGATGACTAAGACAGTCAGCGTCATCTCTGGCTGGTGGGTTAGTGAGCACACCTTAAATTCTCAGTGAGGAGAATAAATTAATAGCATACACAGTGGAAATGAGACTAAGATGGGCTTCGTTAACTAGGTTGATAGGGGAAGAAAAGGGTCATAGATGACCCTAATCACCATTAAAGCAAAACTTATTAAAACAAGTCACTGACTAGATTACCCGTACCCATTGCTGTCAAGTCGATTCCGACACATAGGGATGCTATAGGACAGTATAGAACTGCCCCATAGGGTTTCTAGGGAGTGGCTGGTGGATTTGAACTGCTGAGCTTTTGGTTAGCAGCCAAGTGCTTAACCACTGCCCCCTCAGAGCTCCACTGAGTAGATTAGAAATACTTATTTAGTTAAAACTGTCATTCAGTATTTATTTATTTTATTGTACTTTAGATGAAAGTTTACAGAACAAATAGTTTCTCGTTAAACAGTACACACACTGTTTTATGACATTGTTTAACAACCCCACAACACATCAACACTCTCCCTTCTCAACCTTGGGTCCCCTATTACCAGCTTTCCTGTCCCTTCCTGCCTTCTAGTCCTTGTCCCTGGACTGTTGTGCCCTATTAATGTTGTTTTGTTTTATGGGGCTGTCTAGTCTTTGGCTGAAGGGTGAACGTCAGGAGTGACTTAATTACTGAGCTAAAAGGGTGTCCGGGGGTGTCATTTAGTATTTAATCCATACCATCTTAAAGTAGAGAAATAGTACCAATGTGATCATTTCAAAAGGTTCCTGGGCGGCGCAAATGGTTTGCACTCATCTACGGTTCAAACCCACTCAGGGGCTCTGGGAAAGACAGGCCTGGTGATCTGCTACCATAAAGGTTCCAGCCAAGTAAACCTCACAGAGCAGTTTTACTCTAACCCATGGGGTCACCATGAGTCAGAATCGACTTGATGGCAATGGGTTTATTTTTTGATAGTTTCAAACAAGAAAAGTCTTTTAAACTGCTTGACAAAAAGAAGGCCATGTTTGACCATCTGTGAAATTCTAGATTATTTTCCTCTGGTTTCCTTTTTTGGAGCGCTCCTTTGTCTCAGAAATAAGAAGAGATTCCAGCAGGCAGTTTCTGATGCTTTCACCCCTTCCTCGGCTAACTCTTGCTCCCTCTAGCTCAGGTTCCATGGTGGGGGGCATCCACCGTCACATCCAGTGTTCCCCCTCACCTTTCCTGGGTGGGCCCCAGTCACTGCTCCCCTTTCTAGAGGGGCTTTGGGCAGGGCAGGGGTGTTCCCGGCAGGCACCATCCTATAAGGCCATATTACATGAGTCTCTTGGTATAAGTGACTCCAAACAATAGACACCTTTAATATATTTTTTTAATTTTGAAACTTTTTAAGATTTAAAAAAAATTTTGAAATAATTTTAGACTTAGAGAAAAGTTGCAAAAATAGTACAGAGAGTTCTTGTATACCCAGCTTCCTCTAATGTTATCATCTTTTATAACCAAAGTAAAACCAGTTGCCCTTGAGTCGATGCCAACTCATGATGACCACATGTGTGCAGAGTAGAATTGCTCCATAGGGTTCTCATGGCTGTGACCTTTTGGAAGCAGATTGCCAAGACTTTCTTCCAAGGCACATGGGGGTGGGTTTGAACTGCCAACCTTTTCACTTAACTGTTTACGCAACCTGAAGACTCCATAGCCGTATACAGCCCCTTAGTCTTTCCTTATCTTTGGTGACCTTGACACTTGTGAGGAGTATGGGTCAGTATTTCTGCAGAATGTCCTCCGTATGAGTTTGTCTGATATTGTCTCATGTTGTCTCATGGTTCCGCATTTTTGGCAAGAATCCCACAGAAGTGATGTTGTGTTCCTCTTAGTGCATCCTATCAGGAGGTACATGATGTTGATATGTTTTATCAGTGGTGGGATCAATCTCGATCACGTGGTTAAGGTAGTGTCTGCCAGCTTTCTCCACTGTAAAGTTACTATTTTTTTGCTTTGTAATTGTTATAGATTGAATTGTGTCCCCCTAAATATGTGTTGGAATCCTAACTCCTATACCTGTGGGTATAGTCCCATTTGGGAATAGAGTTTTCTTCATTATGTTAATGAGACTGTATCAGTGGAGGGTGTGTCTTAAGCCTAATCACTTTTGAGCTGTAAAAAGAGCAGATTAGGCACAGAGACTAACCGGCACAAATGGGAGAAAGACATATGCCAGCTGGAGATCGCCAGGTAACTGAGGATTGCCGGCCTAAAGAAGCTGAAAAGAGGCTCCTCCCCGAGAGCGGATAGAGAGAGTCTTCCTATAGAACTGGTGCCCTGAATTTGGGCTTCTAGCCTCCTGTGAGAAAATAAATTTCTGTTCTTTAAAGACACCCATTTGATGTATTCCTGTTAACAGCAGCACTAGATAATGACGATTAAAAAAAAAAAAAACCCAAATCCGTTGCTATCGAGTCAATTCCAACTCATAGCGACACTGTAGGACAGAGTAGAATTGCCCCATAGGGTTTTCAAGGAGCAGCTGGTGAATTCGAACTGCCGACACTTTGGTTAGCAGCCGTAGCTCTTAACCACCACACCACAAGGGCTCCGATAATGACGACAGTAATCTATAAATATCTTGGGGAAATACTTTGAGACTGTGCAACAATTCTGTTTCTCCTTAAATTTTTGCTCATGAATTTTCACATCCATCAGTAGATCTTGCTGGCAACAGTTATTACTGTGGTGTTCTAATGGTGATTTTTCAGTTTCCTGCTGTCATGGATTGAATTGTGTCCCCCCAAAATATCTGTCAACTTGGCTGGGTCATGATTCCCAGTATTGTATGATTGTGTATCATTTTGTAAATCTGATGTGATTTCCTTATGTGTTGTTAACTCTATCACTATGATGAGGTTATACTGATGAGGTTTAGATAGTATCTTAATCCAATCTCTTTTGAGATATAAAAGAGGGAAGCAAGCAGAAACACATGGGAACCTCATACCACCAAGAAAGCAGTGCCAGGAGCAGAGTGTGTCCTTTGGACCTGAGGTTCCTACGCAGAGAAACTCCCAGACCAGGGAAGATTGATGACATGGACCTTCCTCCAGAGCCAACAGAGAAAGCGGTCCCCTGGAGCTGATGCCCTCAATTTGGACTTTAGCCTACTGGACTGTGAGAGAATAAACTTCTCTTTGTTAAAGCCATCCACTTGTGGTATCTCTGTTATAGCAGCACTAGATTGACTAAGACACCTGCATTCCTTCTGCATTTATTAATTGGAATTCTTCTGCAAGAGAGTGCTCTTTGCTCTTCCTTATTTTATTTCTTTATTTATTTTATTGTGCTTTAAGTGAAAGTTTACAGTTCAAGTCAGTTTATCATATAAAAATTTATACACATTGCTATGTGACCCTAGCTGCTGTCCCTGTAATGTGACAGCACTCTCCTTTCCATCCTGGATTTCCTGTGTCCATTGAACAAGCTTCTGTCCCTTTTTGCCTTCTCATCTCACCTCTGGACAGGAGCTACCCATTTAGTCTCATGTATCTACTTGAACTAGGACGCACTCTTATCATGAGTATCATTTTATGTCCCATAGTCCAGTCTAATCTTTGTTTGAAGAGTTGGCTTCGGGAATGGTTTCAGTTCTGGGCTAATGGAGAGTCCGGGGACCATGTCTTCCGGGCTCCCTCTACTCTCAGTCAGACCATTAAGTCTGGTCTTTTTACTAGAATTTGAGTTCTGCACCCTACTTTTCTGCTGCTCCATCAGGGACTGTCTGTTATGTTCCCTGTCAGGACGGTCATTGGTGGTAGCCGGGCACCATCTAGTTCTTCTGGTCTCAGGCTGATGGGGTCTCAGGTTTATATGGCTCTTTCTGTCTCTTGGGCTAATATTTTCCTTGTGTCTTTGGTGTTCTTCATTCTCCTTTACTCCAGGTGGTTGGGACCAATTGATGTATCTTAGATGGCCGCTCACTAGCTTTTAAGACCCCAGATGCCACTCACCAAAGTAGGATGCAGAACATTTTCTTAAAAAACTTCGTTATGCCAGTTGACCTAGATGTTCCCTGAAACCATGGTCCCCAGACCCCCGCCCCTGCTGCTCTGTCCCTCGAAGAGTTTGGTTGTGTTCAGGAAACTTCTTAGCTTTTGGTTTAGTCCAGTTGTGCTGACTTCCCCGGTATTATGTGTCATCCTTCCCTTCACTTAAGATAATTCTTGTCTATTGTCTAGTTAGTGAATTCCCTTCTCCCTCCCTCCCTACCCTCGTAACCATCAAAGAATGTTTTCTTCTGTGTTTAAACCTTTTCTTGAGTTCTTATAATAGTGGTCTCATACAATATTTGTCCTGTTGCGATCGACTAATTTTACTCAGCATAATGCCTTCCAGATTCCTCCATGTTATGTTTTGCAGATTCACTGATGTTCTTTGTCGTTGCATAGTATTCCACTGTGTGAATATACCATAATTTGTTTATCTGTTCGTCCACTGATGGGCACCTAGGTTGTTTCCATCCTTTTGCTATTGTGCACAGTGTTGCAATGAACATGGGTGTGCATGTATCTATTCTTGTGATGACTCTTATTTCTCTGGGATATATTCCAAGTAGTAGGATTGCTGGATTCTATGGTACTTTTATTTCTAGCTTTTTAAGGAAGCGCCAAATCAATTTCCAAAGGTTGTACTTTGGTGGTAGTCAGGCACCATCTGGTTCTTCTGGTCTCATGCTGATGGGTTCTCTGGTTTATATTCCCACCAGCAGTGTGTAAGTGTTTTAGTCTCTCCCCAACCTCTGAAACATTTATTATTTTGTGTTTTTTGGATTAATGCTAGCCTTGCTGTGTTAAGATGGTATCTCATTGCAGTTTGATTTGCATTTCTCTAATGGCTAATGACTGTGAGCATTTCCTTATGTATCTGGTAGCTGCCTGAATGTCTTCTTTGGTGAAGTGATTGTTCATATCCTTTGCCCATTTTTTAATTGGTTGTCTTTTTGTTGTTGAGGTTTTGCAGTATCTTATAGATTTTAGAGATTAGACACTGATCAGATTTGTCTTAGCCAAAAATTTTTTCCCAGTCTGTAGGTTGTCTTTTTACTCTTTTGGTGAAGTCTTCTGATGAACACAGGTTTTCTTGTGGATTCTTTGGGGTTTTCTGTGTATAAGATCAGATCATTTGCAAAGAGGGATACTTTGACTTCTTCCTTACCAATTTGGATGCCCTTTATTTCTTTTTCTAGCCTAATTGCTCTGACTAGGACCTCCAGCACAATGTTGAATAACAGTGGTGATAAAGGGCATCCTTGTCTGGTTCCCGCTCTCAAAGGGAATGCCTTCAGACTCTCTCTATTTAGAATGATGTTGCCTGTTGACTTTATATAAATGCCCTTAATTATGTTGAGGAATTTCTCTTCTATTCCTATTTTTCTGAGAGTTTTTATCATGAATGCGTGTTGGACTTTGTCAAATGCCTTTTCTGCATCAATTGATAAGATCACGTGGTTCTTGTCTTTTGTTTTATTTATGCGATGGATTACATTGATTGGGTTTTTCTAATGTTGAACCATCGCTGCATACCTGGTATGAATCTCACTTGGTCATGGTGAATTATTTTTTTGATATGTTGTTGAATTCTATTGGCTAGAATTGCATTGAGGATTTTTGTGTCAATGTTCATGAGGGATATTGGTCTGTAATTTGCTATTTTTGTGGTGTCTTTGCCTGGTTTTGGTATCAGGGTTATGCTGGCTTCATAGAATGAGTTTGGGAGTATTCCATCCTTTTCTATGCTCTGAAATTCCTTTAGTAGCAGTGGTTTTAACTCTTCTCTGAAAGTTTGGTAGAATTCTCCAGTGAAACTGGCTGGGCCAGGGCTTTTTTTACTGGGAGTTTTAAAATTACCTCTTCAGTCTCTTCTTTTGTTATAGGTTTATTTAGTTGTTCTACCTCTGTTTGTGTTAATTTAGGTAGGTAATATGTTTCTAGAACTTTGTCCATTTCCTCTAGGTTATCAAATTTGTTAGAGTACAGTTTTTCATAGTATTCTGTTAGATTATTTTAATTTCAGTTGGGTCTGTTGTGATATCACCCATCTCATTTCTTATATGGGTTATTTGCTTCCTCTCATGTTTTTCTTTTGTCAGTTTGACCAATAGTTTATTGATTTTGTTGATCTTTTCAGAGAACCAGCTTTTGGTCTTATTAACTCTTTCAATTGTTTTTCTATTCTCTATTTCATTTATTTCTGCTCTAATTTTTATTATTTCCTTTCTTCTGGTGCCCAAGGGCTTCTTTTGCTGCTCTCTTTCTATTTGTTCGAGTTGTAGGGTTAAGTTTTGATTTTGGCCCTTTCTTCTTTTTGGATGTGTGCATTTATTGCTATAAATTGACCTCTGAGTACTGCTTTTGCTGTGTCCCAAAGGTTCTGGTATGATGTGTTTTCATTCTCATTTGATTCTATGAATTTCTTTATTCCATCCTTAATTTCTTCTATAACCCAGTAGTTTTTGAGCAAGGTGTTGTTATGTTTCCATGTATTTTATTTTTTTCCCTTGCTTTTTCTGTTATTGATTTCTACTTTTATGGCTGTACGGTCAGAAAGATGCTTTGTAATATTTTGATGCTTTGGATTCTGTTAAGGCTTGCTTTATGGCCTAATATGTGGTCTATTCTGGAGAATGTTCCCTGTGTGTTGAAAAAGAAAGTATGCTTGTCTGCTGTTGGGTGGAGTGTTCTGTATATGTCTATGAGGTCAAGTTGGTTGATTGTGGCATTTAAATCTTCCGTGTCTTTATTGAGCTTCTTTCTGGATGTTCTGTCCTTCATCGAAAGTGGTGTGTTGCAGTCTCCTACTATTATTGTGGAGCTGTCTGTTTCTCTTTTCAGTGCTGTTAGAGTTTGTTTTATGTATTTTAGAGCCCTAGAGTCTAAGGTATGTCTCTTGTAGGCAGCATATAGACAGATCGTGTTTTTTATCCATTCTGCCATTCTCTGTCTCTTTACTGGTGCATTTAGTCCATTTTACATTCAACATAATTATTGACAGGTTTGAGTTTAGTGCTGTCATTTTGATGTCTTTTTGTGTGTGTTGTTCACAGTTTCTTTGTTCCACTTAATTTTCTGTGCTGAGTCATTTTTCTTTATGTGTTTTCTTTTCATCTTTTTCATTGTTGTTGATTTTGTATTTGTTGATTCTTTATGTTTTTCTTGTTTTTTATTTTGATGTGTAGGTTGTTGATTTCCTTTGTGGTTACCTTAATATTTACCCATATTTTTCTAAGTTTAAACCAATTTGTTTCTTTACATTGCCTTGACTTTGTCTCCCCATGAAAGATCTATGACTACATCTTTTAGTCCTTCTTTTTTGTTTTAATGTTGTTATGTTTTACATGTTCACGTCTCTCTTTTCCTGTTTTCAGTGTTTTAGCTTTGATTTATTTTTGTGACTTCCCTATCTGAGTTTGTATCTGGGTTGCTCTGTCCTGTGTTCTAGCCTTGGGTTGTTATCTGATGTTATTGATTTTCTAACCGGAGGACTCCCTTTAGTATTTCTTGTAGTTTTTTTTGCAAATTCCCTAAACTTCTGTTTACCTGGAAATGCCCTAATTTTGCCGTCTTATTTGAAAGACAGTTTTGCTGGATATATAATTCTTGGCTGGCAATTTTTTTCCTTCAAGTCTTTATATATGTCATCCCATTGCCTTTTTGCCTGCATGGTTTCTGCTGAGTAGTCTGAGCTTATTCTTATTGACTCTCCTTTGCAGATGAGTTTTTGTTTATCCATAGCTGCTCTTAAAATTCTCACTTTATCTTTGGTTTCGGCAATTTGATTATAGTATGTCTTGGCGACTTTCTTTTGAGATCTACCTTGTGTGGGGTTTGATGAGCATCTTGGATAGATATCTTCTCATCTTTCACGATATCAGGGAAGTTTTCTGCCAAAAAATCTTCAACAATTCTCTCTGTATTTTCTGTTATCCCCCCTGTTCTGGTACTCCAATCACTCATAGGTTATTCCTCTTGATAGAGTTCCACATAATTCTTAGAGTTTCTTCATTTTTAAAAATTTTAATCTGATTTTTCCTCAAATGCGTTGATGTCAAGTGCTTTATTTTCAGTCTCACTAATTCTGACTTCCATTGCCTCAATTCTGCTCCTGTGACTTTCTACTGAGTTGTCTAATTCTGAAATTTTATCGTTAATCTTCTGAATTTCTGGTTGCTGTCTCTCGTGGATTCTTGCAGCCTGTTGAATTTGTCATTGTGCCCTTCTGTAATCTTATTAGGTTCCTCTGTTGCTTTATCTGTGTGTTCCTTGGCTTGTTCTGCATTTTGCATGATCTTCCTGATTTCTTGAAGAGTTCTGTATATTAATCTTTTGTATTCTACCTCCGGTAATTCCAAGAAGTTCTCTTCCTCCGGAAAATTTCTTGATTCTTTGTTTTAGAAGCTTGCTGAAGCCATCATGGTTTGCCTCTTTATCTGATCTGATATTGACTGTTGTCTCTGAGCCATCACTAGCTTATTATGTTTATTTATTTTATGTTTGCTTACTGTGTCCTAGCTTCTTGTTTTGTTATACCCAAATAGGCTGCTCATGTGAGCTAGTTTGATTATTGGTGCCTTTGAAGCTCTAACGTCCTGTCACCAGGTAGTTAGATCTGGTACTAGGTGTGTGAGCCCAGGAGTCTGTTTACTTTTCTTGTATGGATTCAGCTCAGGTGTCCAGATAGTCTGTCACCAAGTGTGTGGTGCAGCCTCTCACCTATACTATAGTCCTAGATGGGCAGGGGTGATTGGAGTAGACACAGGTATCTGGTTGCAGTAGGGGGTCACATGCTGAGCAAGGCAGGGGGCTGATGGCTGCCCTTGAGTGTCTGGGAGGAAAGGTGTCCCTGTTCCCTAGAGTGTGTAGGTGGGTGGGTTTTGCAGCTAGACTGTGGGCACCCAGTGCTGTTGGCTGTAAGGACTGGGAGGCACCACTTATCCTTGGACCCCTGTCATAAGTGGCTAGGTGGCATGGGTGGAGCCACCAGTCCTCAGACCCCTGATGTGGGTAGGTGAGGACTCTGCTTAATGAGCAGAACAGTATCAAATGTCACAAACTGCCACTCCACCATATAGCTGATACAGTGAAGTTAGGCTTCAGGTATATACTCTGTTGGACTGTGCTCATGAGGGCTTATGGGCCCACACAGGTCTATGCAGAGGTGAAAGGCATTCAGAGTCCTTGGACCTCAGGCAAAGAAGCTGTGCCTGCCCTGAGTTCCTGGCTTAGGGGAGCTGGCAGCTTATTTTTTACTGTTTGTTAATTTGTTCTCTGTCCAAGGCCGGGAGAATGGCTCGGGATGCGTGATAGGTCCTACTTCTGCCCCAGGGGGACACAGCAATCACTGAAGCTGGCCTGGGATCCGGTACAGAGTGGGGAGGAGTTTGGTAAATGGGAGAGAGGTTCTTCCCAAACGGGGTGTTTTTTGATCCCCACAGTAGGTTAAACACACATACTTATCTTTTGCTGATTGAGCGCCACTTTTCTCTGGCTCTGGAGGCCTGAGCAGACTCTCCGCAGCTCAGTCTCTCCCGCCATGGAAAATGCGTCCTGAATGCCACTGCCTGCCTCACGGTGCACGCCAGCCAATACCGCCCTTAGGGCGCTGGCTCCTGCTGGTCAGGTCTGGCAACTCCCTCTGTTTCTGAACACTCTCTCCCTCCCCCGTCACTAAGTCTGATTCCTCAACTTTGCCTTTGATGTTCAGGGCTCCTAGATTGTCGTATATAATCAATTCACTTGTTTTTTCAGTTCTTTGTTGTAAGAGGGACCATCAGAAGCGTCTGACTACTCTGCCATCTCGGCCCCGTCTCTCCCTTATTTATTTATGAAGTCAGTTATTTATTTATATTGTAAGGACTCATGGATATTTATTTTATTTTATGGGTTATAATCCAATTATTTATTTTGTTGCTCAGATTGTTCCAGCTTTTGCCATTAAGAGCTCAGTATGAAAATTTTTATTATGTAATTATTTTTTCTTTATGTTGAGGTGTAATCCATACTAAAGGATTTCAGTATGAATTATACCTCAACATAAAGAAAACAAAAATCCTCACAAATGGACCAATAAACAACATCATGATAAACAGAGAAAAGATTGAAGTTGTCAAGGATTTCATTTTACTTGGATCCACAGTCAATGCCCAGGGAAGCAGCAGTCAAGATATCAAGCAACGCATTGCATTAGGCGAATCTGCTGCAAAAGACCTCTTTAAAGTGTTAAAAAGCAATGATGTCACTTTAAGGACTAAGGTGTCCCTGAGCGAAGCTATGGTGTTTTCAGTCACCTCATATACATGTGAAAGCCGGGCAATGAATAAGGAAGACCAAAGAAGAATAGATGCCTTTGAATTATGGTGTTGGCGAAGAATACCGAGGATACCATGGACTGCCAGAAGAATGAATAAATCTGTCTTAGAAGAAGTACAGCCAGAATGCTCCTTAGAAGCAAGGATGGCAAGACTTCGTCTCACGTACTTTGAACATGTTATCAGGAGGGACCAGTTTCTGGAGAAGGACATCATGCTTGTTAGAGTAGAAGGTGAGCAAAAAAGACAAAGACACTCAACAAGATGGGTTGCAACAATGAGCTCAAGTGTAACGATTGTAAGGATGGTGCAGGACCGGCCAGTGTTTCGTTCTGTTGTACATAGGGTCACTATGAGTTGGAACCAACTCTATGGCACCTAACAACAACAACAATTATTTTTTAATTATTATGTAATTATTTTATTATTACAAAAGAGCTGGAAAAACAGTACAAAGAATACCTGTAGTCAGTCCTTCCACCTAGATTGAGTAATTCTTGGCATTTGACCATACTTGCTTTCTTTCTCTCCCCTCCTGCAGTGTTTTCACAAATGCACCATCTGTTGGTTTTTTTTTTTTTTTGAATCAAGGTTAATTTGCAGTTAATCTGTCCCCAGACCATGAGGGGTTGACATTAAATGTAAGTGGTCAGTGCTTTGCCTCCTGGAGACTGTGTGCCTGGCAGCCCTGCTCAACTCCTGAGTTCGTTCTCCACTGTGCCACGTGATTTTTTCTTTTTAAACAGCTGTACTGAGATATAGTTCGCATACCATACAATTTACCATTTAAAGTGTGCAATTCAGTAGTTTTTAGTATATTCACAGATATGAGCAACCATCACCACAGTCAATTTTAAAACATTTTCATCACCACAAAGAAAAATCCTGTTCCTAGTAGCTATCACTCTCTTACCCTCCAGCCCTTAACTCAGCCTTCAAAAACCCATTGCCATCAAGTTAATTCTGACTCATAGCAACCCTATAGGACAGAGTAGAATTGCCACCTAGGGTTTCCAAGGAGCGGCTGGTGGATTTGAACTGCAGACTTTTTGGTTAGCAGCCATAGCTCTTAACCACTCCCCCACCAGGGCTCCAACCTAGCCTTAGGCAACCACTGATTTACCTTCTGTTTTATAGATTTGCGTACTCTGGATATTTCATATAAATGGAATCATAATATGTGGTCTTTTGTGATTGACTTCTTTCACTCAGCACAGTGTTTTCAAGGTTCATCCATGTGGTAGCATGTATCAGAATTTCATTCCTTTTTATGGCCAAGTAATATTCCATTGTACGTATATACCACATTTTGTTTTCCCATTCATCTGTTGATGGACATTTGGGTTGTTTTCACCCTTTGGCTATTGTGAATAATGCTGTTATGAATATTTGTGTACAAGTTTTTGTTTAAACACCTGTTTCCAATTCTTTTGGCTATATATCTAGGAGTGGAATTGTTGGGGAATCGACTCGAAGGCAACGGGTTTGGTTTTTGGTTGGTTATGGTAATTCTATGTTTAACTTTTTGAGGAACTGCCAGACTATTTTCCAAAGTAGGTATACCATTTGGCATTCCTATCAGCAATATATGAAGGTTCCAGTTTCTCCACACCCTCATCAATACTTGTTACTTTCTGTTTTTGTTTGTTTATTTTTATGGCCAACCTAGTAAGTACGGAGTGGTATCTCATTATGGTTTTTGTTTGCATTTCCTAATGACTGATGATGATGAGCATTTTTTTATGTACTTATTGGCCATTGTATATCATCTTTAGAAAAATGTTGTTCAAGTCCTTTGCCCATTTTTAAATCAGGTTATCTTTTTTTTTTTCCTCTCTTTTTAATATTTTACTGTGATTTTGGAGATAATTTACATAGCAATTAGGTTCTCATTTAACAATTTCTATACATGTTATTTAGTGACATTGGTTACACTTTTCACAATGTGTCAGCACTCTCATTATTTCCATTCTGGTTGTTCTGTTTCCATTACTTGTCCCCCCTTACCTTCTCATCCTTGGTCTAGAGTAAATGCTTACTGTTAGGTCTCATTTAGATGATTGTTTAGAGGAGTATAGTACTCACGGGTGATATCTATTTTATGAACCACTCTGTCTTTTGACTGATAAGTGACGTCTAGGAGTAGTTTGAGTCCCAAGTTTAAACGATATCCCTGGGTAATAGTCATGGGGGTTCCTCCAGCCTCTACTGGTCCAGTAAGCCTGGCTTTTTTTAGGAATTTGAGTTTTGTTCTACATTTTTTTCCCATTCTATCCGGGACCATCTATTGTGTCCCTAGTCCGAACAGTTGGTAGTGGTAGCCAGGCACCATCTAGTTCTTCTAATTTCAAGGTAGGTGAGACCATGGTTCGTGAGACTGTTAGTCCTGTAGACTAGTTTCTTCTTTGAGTCTTTGGTTTCCTTCTTTCTCTTTTGCTCCAGATGTGTAGAGACCAAGAGTTGTATGTTAGGTGGCTGCTTGCAAACTTTTAAGACCCCAGATGCTACTCACCAAACTAGGATGTAGAACATTATCTTTATGAACTATGTTATGCCAGTTGACCGAGTTGCCCCCCGAGAAAATCAGGTTATCTTTTTATTGTTGAGTTTTAAGAGTTCTTTATATATCCTGGGTACTAGATCCTTATCAGATACATGGGTTGCAAATATTTTCTCCCATTCTATGAAGCTGGAAGACATTATGCTGAGTGAAATTAGTCAGTTGCAGAAGGACAAATATTGTATGAGACCACTATTATAACAACTCAATAAAAGATTTAAACACAGAAGAAAACATTCTTTGATGGTTACGAGGGTGGGAAGGAAGGAAAAGGGGAATTCACTAACTAGATAACCCAAAACCAAACCTGTTGCCATCGATCGATTCTGACTCATAGCGACCCTATAAGACAGGGTAGAACTGCCCCATAGAAATTCCAGGGAGTGCCTCGTGGATAGTAGACAAGAATTATCTTAAGTGAAGGGAAGGACAACACACAATACAGGGGAAGTCAGCACAACTGGAGTAAACCAAAAGCTAAGAAGTTTCCTGAACACAACTAAACACTTTGAGGGACAGAGTAGCAGGGGCGGGGGCCTGGGGACCATGGTTTCAGAGGACATCTAGATCAACTGGCATAACAAAGTTTTTTAAGAAAATGTTCTGCATCCCACTTTGTTGAGTGGCATCTGGGGTCTTAAAAGTTAGCAAGCGGCCATCTAAGATGCAGCAATTGGTCCCAACCACCTGGAGTAAAGGAGAATGAAGAACACCAAAGACACAAGGAAAATATTAGCCCAAGAGACAAAAGGGCCACATAAACTAGAGGCTCCATCAGCCTGAGACCAGAAGTAGATGGTACCTGGCTACCACCAATGACCGCCCTGACAGGGAACACAACAGAGTCCCAGATGGAGCAGGAGAAAAGTGGGGTGTAGAACTGAAATTCACGTCAAAAGGCCAGACTTAATGGTCTGACTGAGACAAGAGGAACCCCAGAAGGCATGGCCCCCAGGCTCTCTGTTAACCCAGAACTAAAACCATTCCCAAAGCCAGCTCTTCAGACAAAGATTAGACTGCACTATAAGACATAAAATGATACTCGTGAAGAATGTGTTTCTTAGTTCAAGTAAATACATGAGACTAAATGGGCAACTCCTGTCCGGAGGCGAGATGAGAAGGCAGAAAGGGATAGGAGCTTGTCTTGGTCATCTAGTGCTGCTTTAACAGAAGTACCACAAGTGGATGGCTTTAACAAAGAGAAATTTATTTTCTCACAGTCTAGTAGGCTAGAAGTCCAAATTCAGGGCGTCAGCTCCAGGGGTAGGCTTTCTCTGTCTGCTCTGGAGGAAGGTCTTTGTCATCAGTCTTCCCTTGTTCTGGAAGCATCTCAGCACAGGAACCTCAGGTCCAAAGGACAGGCTCTGCTCCCAGCACTGCTTTCTTGGTGGTATCATGTCCCCAACTCTCTGTTTGCTTCCCTTTCCTTTTATCTCTTGTAAGATAAAAGGTGGTGCAGGCCACACCCTAGGGAGAGTCCCTTTTACATTGGATCAGGGATGTGACCTTAGTAAGGGTGTTATACAATCCCACCTTAATCCTCTTTAATGTAAAATTATAATCACAAAATGGAGGACAAACACACAATACTGGGAATCATGGCCCAGCCAAATTGATACACTCATTTTTTGGGGGGTGCATAATTCAATCCATGACAGAGATGGTTGAATGGACATGGGAAATCCAGAGTGGAAAGGGGGAGTGTGCTGTCACATTATAGGAATAGCAACTAGGGTTACATAACAATGTATGTATAAATTTTTGTATGAGAAACTAACTTGAGCTGTAAACTTTCACCTAAAGTACAAAAAAAAAAAAATTTTCTCCCATTCTGTGGGATGTCTTTTCACTCTCTGGATAGTGTCCTTTGATGCACAAAAGTGTTTAACTTTGAAGAAGTCCAACTTATTTATTTTCTTTAGTTGTTTGTGCTTTTGGTGTCACGTCTAAGAAACTTTGCCAAATCCAAGGTCATGAAGATTTACTATGTTTTCTTCTAATAATTTTACAGTTTTAACTCTTACATTTAAGTCATTGATCCATTTTGAGTTAATTTTTGTATGTGGCGTGAGGTAGGGGTCCAACTTCATTCTTGTGTGTGGCTATCCAGTTGTCCCAGAACCATTTGTTGACAAGACTATTCTTTCCCCATTGAAATGATCTTGGCACCCTTGTCGAAAATTAGTTGACCATAGACACATGGGTTTATTTCTGGCCTCTCAGTTTGATTCCAGTGCTACATGTTTTGAGCCCCATCTGTACCTGAGGCCCATGGGGCTCACACAGGTAAACGAGGTTTGTCCTGCTGTCTTTGGTCGAGTACAGAGATCATACATACAGAGATCATACAAACAACCAGAAACTAGGAAGTGCAGGGAAGAGGTAAAAGTTAAATATTTATGAAGATGCCCAGGAAGGAGCAGCTGCTTCAGGCTGGGGTGGTGGGTACGGAGTGGGGAGCGGCAGGATGGCTACCTGGGGTTGGTGGAAGCCATGGGCTTGGACCAGAAGAGATGATGCCAGTGTTTCTGTTTGTCTGGAGACAATTCAGGCAAGGTGGAGTGGAGCCTGTAGGTGGCCATGGACTCCCAGGTGGGGACGTTGGGCTTGATTTGGGAGTGCCTGAGCAGAGCCCATGGAGTCCCTGGGTGACACAGTTAAGTGTTCGACTACTAACCAGAAGGTTGGCAGTTCAAACCCCCTCAGAGATTCCTTGGAAGAAAGGTCTGGCAATCTGCTTCCAAAAGGTCACAGTCTTGAAAACCCTATGGAGTGTGGGTCTGCTCTGCACACATGGAGTCGCCATGTGTCAGCATTGACTTGATGGAGGCTGGTTTGTCTGTTTGTTTTTCTGAGCAGAGCCTGATCTTTGGAGGGCCCATCGGGTGGCAGGGTAGGCTGCGCCTGAGTGGTGGAGGCTGGAGGCAGGGGAGCCTGGGATCTGGGTGATCACCTGGGTCAAGAGGTGGGAATGGTGGGGAGCAGGGGCTATCTTTGAAAATGCCCTAGACCTTCTTGGAGACCAGTCCCTTCATGCCTCTCTGCTCTGTGGGCACAGAGTGGGAAAAGGGAAGCACTTGAGACAGTTTCCTGCTGCCTGGCTCAAAGGCCTCCACCCCTACTCCCAGCCACTGCCTGCTCTGGAAAACTCATGCCTGCCCACCTCCTCCAGGATACATTCCAGGCTGCTGCAGCTCAGGTAACCCTGAGCCTTCTCAGAACTTCAGTTTCGGTCAATTCCTGCATATCTCACAGTTTCTGTGAACTCCTGGCACCTTCCCAAGTGCCAGGTGCTGGGTAGGTGCTTGGAGAATAAACCAAAACAACTCCGTTGCCATCAAGTCAATTCCAACTCATGGCTACCCCATGCGTTACAGAGTAGAACTGCTCCATAGAGTTTTCTTGGCTGTAATTTCTATGGAAGCAGATCTCTAGGCCTTTATTCCATGATGTTGCTGGGTGGGTTTGAACTGCCAACCTTTAGGTTAGTAGTTGAGCGCAAGCCATTTGAGCTACCCAGGGACTCGCTTGGAGAATAACTCCTGGTTTATTGTTTTCATTGGAGCCACACTACTGCAACCAGGGCTCCTTGGGAAGCAGTAGGGGACTCAGTTGGGCCAAACTGGGTGCCAGGTGCCAGCTACATGGCTTTGAGTGAGTGGCTGTATCTCTCGGACCATCTGTATCTTTTTCTCTCAAAAGGGGATGGTGGTTGTGCCAACTCCTTGGGCTTGTGATGAATTTCAGTTGGTGCACCTGTGGCAAGCACCTGGCGGGTAGGCAGGCTCTGTAAAGTCGCCTTCTTTCCCTTCCCAACGTGGTAGCTCAGGCACAGGCTGAGCATGGGAGGTATGTTTTTTAATTTGTGGGCTTCTCCTAAAAGCCTCAAAAACTCCAGGCAAAATGCCAGTTGTTCTGTTTGCCTCTTTCCTTAGTTTACTTCTCCCCACTTTATCTTCTCTGTACCAAGCCACGTTCTGGAAGCGGACCCTCCCCCGACCCCCAGGCCACCTTTGCCTGACTCCCTGGCAGTCTGCAACGTGGTCATTGGTGATGGGCATCCCCACGTGTTTGGGGTCCTAGCCTCAGCCAGGGGCTAGGGGTGTGCAGAGAAGTTGGACAGCTGGTGCCCGGGCACTTAACCTTGGAGTTGGAACGGAGAAACGTCTGTTTGTATTTCCACGAACGAGAGGGGACAGCTGGCCTCAGATAGCAGGCCAGGTGAGCTGGGGGTTGCCTTGGCTGCCAGCTTTAAGCAAACAGCCAGGGCCAGGGTCCCCGCCCCCAGTTCTGGCCAGGTGGGTGGAAGAAGAGACACCTGAGAGCTGGTGTCCTGGCTGGGCTGCGCAGAGGCTGCCTGGGGAGGTGGCCGCGCGGGAAGCTGCTCTGGGACCGGAGGACCTCCCCATCAGCAGACCTCCACTTCTGAGGATTGCCACTTTCCCAAGCAGGTGAGAAGGGGGAGGCCGCTGTTCCTTCCAAAGGCTTCTTGGCTTTGTGGAGACTTTCACAAGTGGCTCCCAGGTGTATGCTAAAAGCAGATTTCCTTTGCAAAAATTCTGTTTGCCTGGGACAGAGACACAAAATTGCATAAATGGAAGCAGGCTTGAATTTCTATATTAAAGGTAAGCGTCACTGGTCCTCTCCCCTACCTCCTCCCCCAAGCCAGGTGCCTGGCTGCCTCCAGGAGGACTTGGGCATTTTCTGAGCTGAGTGCCCAGGAGCCACGGGCACCTGCTTTTCCTGAGGGCTTGATTCTATTTTGACAACCTTTGAGCTAACTTCTGATTCCATCTCTTGTTTTTCTAGGGCAGGGGATTTTAACCTTTTTTTGTGTGCCATGGACTACCTTTTTGACAGTCTGTTGAAGCCTATGAAACTCTTCTCAAAATAATGGTTTTGAATGCATAAACAGAATTACAGAGAAAACCAATTATATTGACTTCTAGTTTTCAGAATATTGAAAAGAACAAGCATGTGATATAGTAATGTATGTGCTGCTTTATTGAAGCATTAAGTAGCACACTCTTGCAGTAGGTCTAATGACTATAATTTTAAAGTAGTGATGAGCATAAATAAATAGTTGGCGATATCTTCAGCCCTGTACTGTGATATGAAAATATCTCGGATTTCTATTGATGACCAAGACATGAGTGCTGATAATATGACTGATTTGTTACCTACGTTTGTAATTAAAGGAAATAGAAAACTTCAGTCGCAGGTTAATGAAAATAGAGAATTTTTTCCCATCCAAGTTCACCAGCCCTTTGTTAACCCCTGAGACAAGGCAATGATTAAAGACGATTGTTTTCCCGAATCTTCTTTTTGCATCAACCCCAACAACTCCTTGTCCCAGAATTTAGACCCCTCTCCTGACTCCGTAGGTGGTTCAGACTATTAACATGTTCAGCTGTAAACCGAAAGGTTGGAAGTTCGAGTCCATCCGGAGGCACCTCGGAAGAAAGGCCTGGCGATTTACTTCCAAAAAATCAGCCGTTGAAAACCCTGTGGAGCACAGTTCTACTCTGACACACATGGGGTCACCATGAGTTGGAATTGACTTGACGGCAACTGGTTCCTGGTCCTTAGTACCCCAGAGCTCCAGAGGACATTTGAGACCAGCTTAAATGTCTGTGCACACATAATAAAGAGCCTGCTGAGCCTAGTGTACCACCCCCAAGGTAGGGCGCTGAGTTCTGTTTTCCCCATGGTGCAGTGGAGAACTGGTACTGCTTTGGGTCAGGGCAGCAAGCCCTGAACATCCTTCCTTTCCATGTGTTAGCTTGTGGATTCCTGCCTGAGGAGGTCTGTGGTCTGGCCACTGCCCCTCTGGGGTTACCTTGACTGGGGACATCTACCTACTGCATTTCAGGCTCTTCAGAAATGACAAAAGTGAGCTGTGCTTCTGGAGACACGTAGGCAGAATTTGTGGCTGTTAAAATTGGAGGGCCAGCACTTGAAGTGAAGGGGAAGAAGGGACGATTTGCATCTCATTGCAGCTGGAGGCTTTGCACAGCATCCTAGCCTGGAAGTGAGAAGATGATTTCACTTAAACAAAGAGAAAGACAGGAATCTGGGGCTGCCAGGATGGCTGTTTTAGGCAAATTCCCCTTAAAGGTGTCCAGGGATTTTACTTTCGTAGAGAAAAGAAGACCCCACAGCCTTAAATGAGGCCCCCTACATGTGCCCACCAGGAGTCCCTGGGTGGTGCAAACAGTTAACGCACTTGGCTGCAAACCGAAAGGTCGGAGGTTCGAGTCCACCCGGAGGTGCCTTGCAAGAGAGGACTGGCGATCTGCTTCTGAAAAATCCGCCATTGAAGACCCTGTGGAGCACAGTTCTATTCTGACACACATGGGGTTGCCATGAGTCAGAGTTGACTCAAAAGTTTTTTAAAGATGTACCGGACACTTGCCATGTCCCAGGCACTGTGCTAGCCGAGGGCCACTGGACTCCTCCCAAAACCTGAAATCCTCATAGGGATGGCAGAGGTCAAGACCCCATAGGGCACAAGGTGGGATGAGATGCTGAGGGGAGGAAAGTGGGATTGGTGCTGGATGGCATTTGTGTGGGGAGGAGTTAGAGACTCCCTGTAGGAGGTGGTGTTTGCGCCTCTTGGTGGAAGATGTGCTCGCATCTCTTGGTGGACGATGCGCAGGAACAGAGTTCTAAAGAAGAGGGCATCGGAGACAAGGCTGAGTGGCCAGAAAGCGTCCAGGTCTCTAGTGCCTGGAGCATGAGTTTTATGGAGGGATACAGTGGGAGGTGAGGTTGGAAGGTAGTTTGGGTCAGATCATGGATGACCTTGAGTGCGACTTGGGTTTTTCCATTTGGCAGTGGGGAGCCCTTGAAGGTTGTTGAACAGGGGAGTAGCATGGCCTGACCTAGGCTATAAGGACAGCCTCTTGGGCTGCATGTGAAGGGTGGCGAGTCACAGGAGTTCAGAAGCCACTCAGGAAGCATTTGCCTTACTGGAAGGGGGAAGGAAGAGTCACTAAGGAAGCAGATCTATCGGGACCCTAGAAGACAGGGTGGAGTTTTAGTATGGATTGTCAAGCAGTAGCTTCCCTGGGGCTCCTGTCTAATCTCCCGAATCCACTCAGGTTCTGCCTTGTGCATAATCAGCCCAAGATGCCTCAGAGTGGCTCCTCCGGGTTTCAGACAGGCCTTTGAGGCTTCCTGTCTGAGTCTTTCATCTTCCCCACAGAGCGTGACAGGTGGGGGAAATGCAGTCTGGGCTTACCTTATCTTGCTACTATCATCATGTTTCCCGTATCATAGTAACAGAGTAGATGTCAGGGCCGTTGCTAAGGGTTCCCTGGAATATTAATACCTGGGTATGGAGCAGAGGGCTCTCACATGGTGTCTTTGAGGCCTCGGGAAGCACCTTCTTAATGGCAGGTCTTTTTTTCTACTTGTCCTGACTTTTTCTCCCTCCTTTAAACTCTTCTCCTCCCTGCCACCCCGGCCCAGGCACAGCTAGCTATTTTGCAATGACAAACTCACTGATAGCAAATATGCAGCCACTCTCCCCTCCTGCACCCAGGGCAGACATGACTAATGGATCACAGCATTCTTCCCCACAGTGGAGGCTGGAGGCAAGCTCCAAATCCTTTCTAACACAGTTGTCTAGCCACTAGCCCAGGTTTGGCGCTTGGTGTGTTTTTTAGTGGGTGAAAATGTTCGTTCAATGATTTTTTGTTTCCGTAGTACCACTTGGCCATCAAGTTGGTTCCAACTCACGGCGACCCTGTGTGTGTCAGAGTAGAACTGTGCTCCATAGGGTTTTCAATGGCTGATTTTGGAAGTAGATTTCCAGGCCTTTCTTCCAAGGTGCCTCTGGGTAGACGCAAACAGCCAACCTTTCGGTTAGCAACTGAGTGCTTAACTGTTTGCACCATTCAAGCTTTAGCGCTTAGGAGGAAGCCTCTTTTCCAGTCCTGCAGAAGCTATCTTCAGGGCCCTCTGGGCCTCTCCTCTGGCAAGTGGATGGGGAGTAGAGTGACTTGCTCTTCTCTTGCATTGCTTGTTCGCCTCTGTCATCTGGTCTTTTGGTCTTTCCGCTCCTTACCACAAGGTTGAAAATCAAACTCCCAACAGCTCTGGGAAGGGGTTTGGCTGCATATTGAGGTGAAGTTTGGGATTTTATTTGCCAGATACCACTTGTATCAGTTATAAATTGCCGTGATAATGCTGCATAACAACCATCCCCAAACTCAGTGGTTTACACCCATCCCCGTGAGTTTCTGCTTCTGTGTCTGTGGATCAGCTCGGCAGTCTCCTGCTTTTGGCTGGACCATGCTTTGTATCCTAAGCATCATGGTTTCAGTGGCTCAGAGAAATCCACCCATACTTGTGAGTACGACGTGCTGGAGTTCTCTGGGGAACCTGTGTTCTACACTCGCTAGTGGCTTGTGTTTGCCTTTGTATGAGGGTGTCCCCCACCTAGGTGGTGCAGACGGTTAATGCGCTCGACTGCTAACCAAAAGGTTGATGGTTTGAGTCCACCCAGAGATACCTTGGAAGAGAGGCCTGGCGATCTACATTCGAAATCAGCCATTGAAAACCCTGTGGAGCACAGTTCTACTCTGACACACATGAGGTTGCCATGAGTTGCAGTTGACTCCATGGCGAATGTTTTTTTTTTTTATTTGTTTCTTATCCCATTCCTAGACCTTGCAGTTTCCTTTAGTCTTCCCATTCCACCTGCCTGCTTGCTGCTGGACCCCTGTGACATTTTTTCTCTTGCCACAATGGAGATGGTCTGTCCTGGACACCCATACCCTCATGCCTGGGCCTCCTTCGTCACTGTCACTCATGTCCTGGGCTGGCAGCAGGGGTCACAGTACAGGCGTGGTCTTGGGAATATGTTTCGCTGGGGGTCCCACCCTCACGGAGTCACACCTGTGACTTCATCCAGGCAGACCCTGACCAATCAAATTGGCCGGCCTGGGGAGCTCAGTCCACTGCCAGTGCTCACTGCTTGTCAAACCCTATGGCTCGAAGAAAGCGCACTCGTCTGTGCCACACCCAGGGGAATGAGTAGGATGAGTTGTATCAGTGAAAGTATCCTCGAAATAAAATCAAGGAGGAGGAAATGCCAGGGCCTGAAGGTGGGAGATGAGGCCCCTGGGTGGTGAAAACAGTTTGCGTTCAACTGCTGATCTAAAGGTTGGTGGTTTGAATCCATTCAGCAGTACCACGGAAGAAAGTCCTGGCCATCTGCTTCAGTAAAGGTCACAGCCAAGAAAACCCTATGGAGCGATTCTACTCTGTAATACGTGGGGTTGCCATGAGTCAGAATCAACTTGACAGCAACTAACAATAACAAAGGTGGGAGAGATGCTGTGCCAGGGAAAAGGGGCAGGTGGTGAGGAGCTGCCCTTGCTCAGGAGGCTGCCTTTGCCTCCATCCTGGTCCCAGGAGACGGGGCTGAGATTCTGTGTGTGTAATACTTCTCTAAGGGCAGGTTGGTTTGCCCTCCGCATAGCTCTTTAAAAGTCTGGTACATGTCAGAGGCAGCTCCAGGCTGGTAACATTTTTCACACTGTGTTATAACTGCTGGAAGTTTTGGAAAGTTGGGGTTCAGACAGTAGTGTTTTCCTTGCTCAGTGACTACTTGTGTTGCTCTCTGGAGTCTGCATCCTCGTCAGGACTCTGTGGTGGGGATGGAGACTCTGCTCCTTTTCAGAGGAGAACATGAGGCTGGAGAGGTGTTAAGTGACCTGCCCAGGGTCACTCGGACTCTAAGGCCAGTGCTGAGTCCCACAAAGTCTGTTAAGGAAGCAGAAGCCTTCTTTTAAGCGGAGAGGAATGTTGGCGGTGAGGAGGCCTTTTTGTTTTTTATTTTATTGTTGTACTTTAAGTGAAAGTTTACAATTCAAGTTAGTCTCTCATACAAAAACTTATACATACATTGTTATGAGACCCTAATTGCTCTCCCTATACTGTGACAGCACACTCCTCCTTTCCACTCCTGATTTCCCATGTCCATTCAACCAGCTCCTCACCCTCTCTGCTTTCTCATCTCACCTCTGGACAGAAGCTGCCCATTTAGTCTCATGTATCTACTTGAGCTAAGAAGCACACTCTTCACGAGTATCATTTTGTGTCCCATAGTCCCGTCTAATCTTTGACTGAAGAGTTGGCCTCAGGAATGGTTTTAGTGCTGGGTTGACAGAAGGTCCGGGGGCCATGCTTTTTGGGGTTCCTCCAGTCTCAGACCATTAAGCCTGGTCTTTTTAGCAGAATTTGAGTTCTGCACCCCACTTTTCTCCTGCTCCAACAGAGACTCTCTGTTGTGTTACCCGTCAGGGTGGTCATTGGTGGTAGCCGGGCACCATCTAGTTCTTCTGGTCTCAGGCTGTTGCAGTCTCTGGTTTATGTGGCCCTTTCTGTCTCTTGGGTTAATGCTTTCCTTGTGACTTTGGTGTTCTTCATTCAGCGAGGCCTTTTTGAATGGTTAGAGGGCTGTATGCATAAGGTCTCTGGTGGTGCAAACGGTTTGCCCTTGACTACTAAAAGGTTGGCATTTTGAACCCACCCAGTGGTACCGCAGAAAAAAGGCCTGATGATCTGCTTCCATAAAGATTACAGCAAAGAAAATCCTATGGAGCAGTTCTACTCTGCAACACATGGGGTCTTCATGGATCAGAATCGACTCAACAGCAACTAGTTTGTGTTTTTTGGTGTGCATTATTGAGGAGTCCCTGGGTGGTACAAGTGGTTAATGCACTTGACTGCTAAGCAGAAGGCTAGAAGTTCAAGTCCACCCAGAAGTGCCTCAGAAGAAAGGCCTGGCAATCTACTTGCAAAATATCAGCCACTGACCCCTTTGGAGCACAGTTCTACTCTCACACACATGGGGTCGCCATTAGTTTGGGTTGACTGAACAGCAGCTGTCACTGGTATGCATTATTAAAACAGATAGTGTCCTCATTTCCTAGGGTGCCATAACAAAATACCACAAAGTGGGTGACTTTCATCCTAGGGGCTAGAAGTCTGAATTCAGGGTGTGGCTCTAGGGAAGGTCCTTCTTTGTCTCTTTCAGCTTCTAGTAACCTAACTAACCCTTTGCCATCAAGTCAATTCCGACTCATAGCGACCCTATAGGACAGAGTAGAACTGCCCCATAGGGTTTCCAAGGAGCACCTGTTGGATTCGAACTGCCAACCTTTTGGTTAGCAGCCGTAGCTCTTAACCATTATGCCACCAGGGTTTCCATCAGCTTCTGGTAGCCGTTGGCCATTCTTGTTGTTCTTGGGTTTATAGGTTCATCTGCCTCTGTCATCACACGGTAACTTCCCCCGTGTTGTCTCTGGGTTTATTCTGCTCTTTATAATACACTACTCAGAAATGATTAGATTTAGGATCCACCCTACTCGGGTATACGACCTCATTAACATAACAGAAGAAAATCTCTATATTCTAAAAGGGCCACGTTCACAGGTACAGGGGCTATTAAATCCACAACAGTCTGGTTCTTCCATCTTTAAGTCCTGGATTAGAAAATATAAAATCCATATTAGGCAAGTAGGATACAGCTGCCTCCAAGCAGCACTTTCTGTGGTGGACAATTCTAGATGCAGTTTGGTAAGAGCAGCGGGAGGCCTGCAACTGACCCCCTATGACTGTCTCGAACTTTCCTGTTGTAAAAGTTGTCTCAAAAATACATTTCAAAAAAAATACATTTCCTTTCCCTTTGGGGAACTTAGCTTAAGGAAATAATCAGAGCTGTGCACAAGATTTATCTTCCAGGGTATCCATTTTAGTGTTGAATATAATAGAGAAAAATCAGAAATAATCTGTTTGCCCCCAAACAGGCAAAAGGTAAAATAAGTTATATTTAGAATACTAAGTTTTAATTAAAAATCTTATGTTTGAAAAATTTTAATACTATGGGGATATACAGTATAAGAAAACAGAGTAAACAGTGTAGATAGTTAGAAACCAGTTTTACTTATAGTCTGTACATAAATACGTAGAAGGAAGTTGGAAGACATTACCTTGAAATGTCAAGAGCTGTCATGTGGGGGCGGGAGTAGGTGAGAGTAAGTTTGGAAGCTTTTCCTTTATGATATTCTGCAGTGCCCGGGAGAGAACCAAGTACGGTGGGTAATGACTGTGGCTGTTGGAGGCTGTAGCATTTGCCTGAGGTGACTAACACCCAGGGTGATGAGCTCTTGACTTCAGTGGGAGGAGAACTGGACCCTGTAAAAAGTGTGTTTGTTTTCACAGATCTGCTTCAGAAAACTGCCTGGGGTGCATGAACTTCTATCCCTTAGGAATTTTCTCAGGAAGTCGTCACTTGCCCACTCCTGGTCCCTGTCCCATATGGTAGCCCTGAGCCCCTGCGCTGCAGGGTCATCCAAAGCACCCAGCTGGCCAAGGTGCAGCCCCCACCTGGCTTGTCTGGCCCAGCGGGTAGAGGCGCCCCTGCAGAGGATGCTGGGGACCCCTCGGTGAGGAGTCGGCTCAGCTGTCAGACTGAGCGGCCACTCAGCTTTCAGCTCCATGGGGAATGTTGAGGAACAAATGCCTATGAGTCAACAAGTCAGAGTGTGGTTAGAGCCAGCTCTGCTCTGGGGGTGTCTGGTGTGTCTTCTTAATTCTTTCTTGTTGGGGAAGGGCTGTCTCTTTGGTGAAATACAGTTCTGTTCAACAGTGACTCACTATGTACCTACGTACCAGGTCCTGGGCGCTGGGGACAGAGAAAGGAGCAGGATGCAGCCCCCCTCAGGAAGCCCACCGTCTAGTGTGGAGAAAAGATGAAAACATCTCAGTAGGAGGAAGACCCCTCTGCCTGTTCCCGGAGAGGACACCACCCCTTTCCCATGCCGAGTCCTCCTTCCCCAGCAGCCTTGACCCATGCTCATAGCCTGACCCATGTTCCCCAAATCACACACACACACACACACACACACACACACACACACACA
>NW_004443976.1:18501429-18513987 GCF_000243295.1 Trichechus manatus latirostris | reverse complement strand
CACACACACACACACACACACACACACACACACACACACACGAGTACACACAAACGTGTGGGTGCACACCCAAGCTCACATGTCAGTGCATGCAAAAACACATTAGTGCACACACATGTGATTGCATACACAAACACACGTGGGTGTGCAGATATAAACACACATGAGCACATGCGTGCACGTGAGCGCACACGCGCGCACACACACGTGCACACGCACACACCCCTATCCTTCAGCCTCTTTCCTGTCAGAACTGGAAGGATCTAGAGGTCAGACCTGCCATGTACACCACTTCCCCCCATACCTTGCTGACCTCAGCCCAGCCCTCTTTCCACAAAAGCCGCCCTGCTTCTCTCCAGGCCCCTTGGCCCGATGGTGAATTTGTGTGCTCGCCTTCCCTGCTTTTTCACTCACCCTCTTGAAGCCCCTCTTTATTCCCCCGTCAGCTAATTTGTGTCCAGGACAGGCTGACGTTTATCAGTACAAGGGTGCAGCTCTCATTGAACTCATGTTGTTCTGCTCTCTAGAGGTTCTAAGGACCCAAATTTTAACAGGGTGTGGGCTGGATGAGGCAGGACCCTGCGGAGGTGTCCTCCCTGGGCTTCCTATTCGAGACACCAAGGTGGAGCAGAGCCCAGGTGGGGGGTGTTGGAGGGTGCTGAGCACACAGCTCAGCCAGAGGAGCCCACCGAGGACGGGGCAGGTGGTGTGGTCCTCGTCCCCATTGCGGAGTCAGGGAGCTGGCTGCAGATGCTGGCTCAGACTGAAGAGGTTTGGAGAACCCAAGCTGGCTCTGCTGGCAGTCTCCTAAAATGTGCCTCCTTGAATTGCCCTTCCTGTCTCTCCATCTGTCCCGAGGTTGCTCTGTGTGGGTGAGGGGCAGCTGTGTCTTTGGAGGTGCTAACCACAGCCGTGGGGTGGGCACAGCAGTCCCGGAGCAGGGGCCTGAGTTCACCTGGGTTCTCGTCTCTGACCTTCGCTCAGAGCCACTCCTGTGGACATGCCCAGCCACGACCTTAGCATCAGTGACCATCCTGTCCAGGCAGTGCCCACGGCCCCAGCCCTGGGAGGTGATGTCCTTCTACCTCCCTTGTCCTCTCTGTAGCATTTGACTGTTGACTCTTATTCTCTGAAACTCCAGGAGCAAGGGGCTGGGAGACATGGGGGTACAGTTGTTGTGCGCCCTCCCTGCCCTGTGAACTAGACCAAGTTTTGGGCCCAGTTTCCACCTCCCAGGCTGGAGGAGCCACCAACCTCCCACCCTGGAACCATCCTCCTGTTGCTTGTCTGCCAACCACACCCGCCTTGTGCAGCTCTGCAGGGTCAGAATCAGGTGTTAAAATTCACAGGGCAGGCAGTCTAGCCTGTCCATCTCAGCTCCCTTGGGTACCAGTGAGGAAACTGAGGCTCAGAGAAGATAATACACTTGTCCTCCTCTTCCAGTAAGTTTGCATAAAAGACTGTTCATGGTCTGTTCTCTCAACATTATTGAGTTTTTTTCCGTCTTCCTCACTGCCGCAGAACCCTTCCCTCTGTAATTATGGTGGAAGGTGATATGATACAGGGAAGCTTATACTGGTCTAACAGTTAGTCAGGAGTCCCTGGATTGTGCAAACCGTTAAGCACTCAGCTGCAAACTGAAAGGTTGGCAGCAAGTCCCCCCAGAGGTGCCTGGGAAGAAAGACCTGGTGATCGACTTCTGAAAAATCAGCCATTGAAAACCCTATGGGGCACAGTTCTACTCTGACACACATGGGGTCACCATGAGTTGGAATCAACTTGACGGCAACCAGTTATTATATGAGTTAGTAGACCAGCATAGTTAGCTGTGTGGTCTTTTCTCAGTCTCTTCACTTCTCACTTTTCTCATCTGCTTAAAGAAAGAATAATGATTAGATTTAGGAAGACGAAGTATAGAACAGCCTCTGGGTTGCTACAAATTGATGAGTTGTTTTGGCTGAAGTTACAAAAAAAAAGGAGCAGACCTCAGATGGGTCGGGGACAGATAGGTGTTGGTTTAGGGGTTCCCTTGTTAGGGATCCCAGAACTCTGACCTCCATCCTAGGAAGTGACCTGAAAGGAACAAAAGGGGTTTTTTCCCCCAGAGATTCATTTGGGGTGATTTGTTTGGGGCTGTGAGGGGCTGCTGTGTCTCCCCCCATGTTTGCTGCTGCCTCCTCCTGGATGCCCCCACCTGTGCCCACCATAAAGGAGATGAAGTTTTGAGCATCAGAGCACAAGGGCTCCTCTCTTTCCCCTGCCCCTGCGTCTGTTCCATACCCTTTTGATCCAGAAGCTTCTGCAGAAGATGAAGTCCTCTTGCTGAGAAATTTCTACCTCAAGTTTCCCTGGCTTGCATCCTCCCCCTGGGATTACTACTGGTATGTCCCTGATCACAGTGCCCAGCAGAGCAGAGGGGCCGACTCCATCCTGCTGTGCCCAGCCGCTGGGATGGGACAGGAAGGCTCAGGGCCTTCAGAGTCCTGGAGGCCCTGGCCTGAGATGTGGCGCCCCCCGCAGGCTGTGGCAGGAGAGGCCAATGACAATTGGCCACTGGACACCCGGTGTAGCTTGTGGGGGAGACCCCCATCACTTCCATTTCTTGAAGCTCCTAGAATAGTAAAAAAAGAAAAAAGAAAAGAAACAGCGTTACTGCATTGTAGTATATTTTAAATGTTTACTTTCAACAGAGTAACGCTTTTAACACCCACACAGAGCAGTGTGACTGTGCTAATCACAAGACAACAGAAATTTATTAAAAAAAAAAAAAAAAAAAAAAAAAAACAAGCAAACCATCGGGTACTGAAGGCTGGAAATGGCATACCAGTCTAAAGTCAATTGATGAACGTGGCTTCTTTTAACCCTGCCTGTGTTTGCCTAGGTTGTGTCTTAGCCTCATTTGGGAGAAGGTTGAGAGTTTACCTCTGAGGAGGCCCTTGGTGGTTATGGCACCCCAGCCCTCCCCAGCACTGGGCCTGGCCTGAGGTCTCCACAGGTGGCTCTCTGGGGCCTGGGATTGCTCACATCTCTTTCCCGTCATCTCAAGGTGTCCTACGGTAAAGTGTCAGGACCAGCATGGAAGAGCAGGTGCCTGGAGGTACCCAGTGGGATAGTGAGACTGGTGAGAACAAGCTTGTGGGCTTGGTGCGTCCCTGTATGAATTAATTAACTGCACTCTGCCCCCTGCTGGTCATCACGGAAATGCGTGACATTCATCTAGACATTGGTCAGTGATCTAGGGAACCCAAGATGTCTCCGACACTTCTCGGGGCATCCACGAGGTCAAAGCTACTTTCATAATAATAATAATATGTTTAATTTCATTCTCTCACATGAGTATAGAAGATGAAAAGTTCATTGATATGTTTTCAGATGCGTCTTAGTTTCTTTGTGCTGCTGTAACAGAAATTCCACAAATGGGTAGCTTTAAAGAGCAGAAATTTATTTTCTCACAGGTTATGAGGCTAGAAGTTTGAATTCAGGACACCAGCTATAGGGGAATACTCTTTCTCTGTTGCCTCTGGGGAAAGTTCGTTGTCTTAGCTATTGTGGCCCCAGTGTTCCTGGGTTCCTTGGTGGTCTTCATGTGGCATCTGTCTTCCCCTGTTTGTGCTTGCTTGTCTTGTGTCTGTGCTCCTCTTTATATCACTCAGAAGTGATTAGGTTTAACCAGAGACTTCATCAGCCTGAGACCAGAAGAACTAGATGGTGCCTGGCTACCACCAATGACCGCCCTGACAGTGAACACAACAGAGAGTCCCTGATGGAGCAGGAGAAAGGTGGGGTGCAGAACTCAAATTCTAGTAAAAAGACCGGACTTAATGGCCTGACTGAGACTGGAGGAACCCCGGAAAGCATGGCCCCCAGATTCTTTATCAGCCTAGAATTAAAACAATTTCCGAGGCCAACTCTTCAGACAAAGATTGGACTGGACTGTGGGACATAAAATGATACACTCGTGAAGAGTGTGCTCCTTAGCTCAAGTAGATACATGAGACTAAATGGGCAGCTTCTGTCCAGAGGTGAGATGAGGAGGCAGAGAGGGTTAGGAGCTGGTTGAATGGACGTGGGAAATCAGGGGTGGAAAGGTGGAGTGTGCTATCACAGTATAGGGAGAGCAATTAGGGTCACATAACAACGTATGTAGAAATTTTTGTATAAGAGACTAACTTGAAATGTAAACTTTCACTTAAACTACAACAATCAACAAAAGAAGTGATTAGGTTTAGGACACACTCTACACTGATAATGGCCTCATTTGCATAACAAAGAAAACCCTAGCTCCAAATAGATTACATCTACAGGTATAGGGGTCAAGACTCCAATACATGTTTTGGTGGGACCCAGTTCAATCCATAACAAGATGCTTAAGAAATTACCATTTGTTGAATTTTGATGCAGTTGTCAAAGAAGAATATCCACAATTATCTGAAAAGACTGTTAAAATTCTCCTCCCCTTTCCATCTACAGTACGTATCTGTGAGAGACTGGGTATCCTTCAAGTACTTGAAACAAAACAACGTATCGCAAAAGACTTAAGAAGCAGATAGGAGCATCCAGTCGTCTTCTGTTAAGCCAGACATTAAATAGATATGTAAAAATGTAAAACAGTGCCACTCTTCTCACTAAGTGTTTCTGATTCAAAAGTGTAGTTAGTTTTCATAAAATACGTTAATGATGTGACCCTCTAATGAGTTTTTTTTAAATGAATTAAATATTTCTTAATTTTCTCAGTTTTATTTCTAATATTATAAATATCAGTAGACATAGCCCACATAAACAGAAATTCTTCAGAGTCCTCAATCGTTTTTTATGACAGTTTTATTGATATATAATTTATATACCATGTAATTCACCCTTCAAAGTGAACAATTCCGTGGTTTCTAGTATATTCACGGAGTTGTGAACTGTCATCACTGTCTAATTTTAGAACATTTCATCACCCTGAAAAGAAACCCCATACCCATTAGCAGTCACTCCTCTTTCCCCCAGCCCCTGGCAACCGCTAATCCACTTTCTGTCTCTATAGGTTTGCCTACTCTCAACATTTCATATAAGTGGAATCATACAATATGTGACTTCTTTCACTAAGCGTAGTATTTTCAAGAGTCAACCGTGGGGTAGCAAGTATCAGTACTGCATTCCTTTTTATAGCCGGATAATATTCCATTACATGAATATACAACAGTTTGTTTATCCATTCATCAATCGATAGACATTTGGGATGTCTCTACCCTTTGGTTATTATGAAGAATGCTGCTGGGAACATTCAAGTACAAGTTTCTGTGTGGACGTGTGTTTTCATTTCTCTTGCATATATACCTAGAAGTAGAATTGCTGGGTCCTATGGTAATTCTATGTTTAACATTTTGAGGAAGTGTCAAACTATTTTCCAACTTTAATCATTTTTAAGAGTGTGAAAGGGTCCTGAGTTGGAGAACCACTGGTCTATATGGGATTAGTACAGGGAGTGTGGATGACTCATTGCAGCCCCTCATCCTTGCTATAGGGTTGAGATACCCTCACACTCATCTCTCTCTCACCCCATTTCCTTCCTCCCAATACACACACACACACACACACACGACTTGGTTGTGTTCTTGGTGGCAAGGACAAAGCCAGCTAAGCTAGACTGTGTACAAGTTAAACTGTCAGAAAATTCTGGAGCAGAGTCACTGCCCAACAGGATTCCAGGGGGTGTCACTCCCATTGTGGTCCCTGGGGATGGTACCCCTGGAGTTGTGCTGCCGCTGCCACTCTCTGCCCTCCTCCCTGCTTTGGAGAGCACAGTGATCTCTCAGCGGGAACCTTTTGGGGAGCAGAGCCCATGGAGGCCTTGTTTGTAGAGCTGAGGAAGGTGGCTAGCTTCAGCCACCCATGTGCCTTGGGCTGCCACTCAAGGTCCCTCAGGCTTAGCAGCAACATAGGGGCTTGCCCAGGCTGTCAAGCCATTGGTCCCCTGGCCTGGGCCCCTCCTGCAAGGTGATATGCTAATAGAGCAGGGGCTGTGTTTAGGAAGAACAGGGGTCTAGTGCCCTGCAGGGCTTGCCAGCTAAGTTCACAGTGACAAGGGTGTGGCCCTTCTATCCTTTCTGCTTCTAACCCTTTGATGTCCTGTAGTCATGTCCAGGAGCTCTGGTGGTGCAGTGGTTAAGAGCATGGCTGCTAACAAAAAGATCAGCAGTTTGAATCCACCAGCTGCTCCTTGGAAACCCTGCGGGGCAGTTCTACTCTGTCCTGTAGGGTTGCTGTGAGTCAGAATTGACTCGATGGCACCATGGTTTGGTTTAGTCATGTCCATTCTTGTCACTTAGCCACATGACGCACTCAGTTACCTCTCCTAGAATGATTACCCTTTTGAAGGAGGAGCTTTGAGTGAGCTGCCTTTAGCCTGAGGAATGAGCCGCATGGTGGGTTTTCAGGCATCAGTGGGGGCAACATATGAAGATAGGTTGGAAATGCCAAATATTTGGTGCCCCTGAGTTCAGAGGGACTGTGTCTCCATCTGCAATATCCTCAGTAATGCTCTTGCTTTTTTTTCCCTCTTCTCACTGCAGATGTGACTCTTGGTCCTTGGCTGGGTGCCCCGAGCCATGGCCGACACCATCTTCAGCAGTGGGAATGACCAGTGGGTTTGCCCCAACGACCGGCAGCTTGCCCTACGAGCGAAGTGAGTACCTCCAAGTCTCTGCCAGGCCTGCCCTTCCCTTGCCTCCCTGCTTCCCTCCTTGCTTTGGCAAAATTCATTGCCAGGGACCCAGAAACAGAAGAGATGTTTGGAGAGACGTGCCTGTCTAATGCACATCCGTGCCAGGCCCTAAGCTGGGCAGTCCCCAGCCGTTCACTCATTTAACCCCCATGTGGAATGACCTCATCTTGCAGATGAAGAAAGTGAGGCTGAGCCCTTTATGCCAAGTCACTTCACTTGTAACCCAAACCTGGGTCCATCTGACTCCCACATCTGTTCTTTCCTCCACTGCAGGCTGCCAGGCACCAGCCACCTTGTTTACCACCTTCTCTGTTATGAGTATGAACTCCTGTCTTGGAGCCTTATGTCTGCCAGCCCCTTGGGAGGGGGGCTTTGGTCTCTGGTGCCCACTTCAGAGCTTGGTGCCAGGCACAGACAGGACAGAACAAAGATGTGTCAGATGAGTGAAGAGCTGCCCCTCCAGCTGAAACATTCCGCCTCGAGCCATCCCAGGTCTCATGTCAGTGTCTCTCTAGCTTCCTGGTTCCCATTTGTCCGTTTAGGGGTTCCAGTTTTCCTGTTACCCTTCAGCCTGGTGACCCCCTCAGCTCTAGCTAGGTGAGGCCGTCTCTACTCACTGTCCACCTATGGCTGGAGACTAGGGGCTCCCAGTTGCCGCTCTTGCCTTCCAGTCCCTTCCCCACCCCTCCAAGGGACTGGGAGTCCCAGGCGTCTGATAAGTCCAAGAGTGCCCCTTCAGCTGTCAAAACACCCCAATTACGGGATTCAGCATTTCCCAAATGGGAGCAAGTTTAAGAAATTTGCAGTTAGATGTTATGAGACTGCAGAGGAACCAAGATGGAACAACAAAGAGGGATATAAAAATTAATCCGAAATGCCCCAGAGGAGCAGAGTCACATGTGATTTGCAGGAATCTTTGCACAACAGTTCATTTGTCCCCCTTGCCTGGATGGCTCCTCAAGTAAATCCCTTTGGCCTCCACCACTCAGCCCCTCAGAGCCCCCACACGGGGAAGGAACAGGGATGAAGTTGTTCCCTCTCCCTGTTTTTCCTCTGACCACAGTGAGACGATAGGCCCTCCCTGGCAGGAGGCTATGAGATGCTGGTGAGAGCCGTCCGCCCTGGCTGTAGTACACGGGCTCGGCGTGACTCCACCCGGCCTCCTCCAACCTTCCCTTCAGTTCTCCCTGACCTCCTCTCGCTCTCAGCAGCAGCCAGAAGCTGTTGTACCACCTTTTAAAGAGCAAATGCTTTTATCTCCTCCCCGCAGAGTTTGTACCGCCTGGCAAAGTCTCCGAGAGGAAAGTGGTACAAACCCGGGGGCTGCAGACCTGTGAGCTGTGCCCCAAGGGTTCCTCTGGGAAGCCTGGGGAAATCACCTTCCCCCTCCATCGCAGGAACTTCCCTCTAGCCCTCCATCAAATGTTTTCTAATCACCTACCAGATGCCAGGCAATGGCTGCACAGCAGCAAACAAGACCAACGTGGCCCCTTATCTTAAGGAGCTGATGGGGAGAAGTGAGCATTATAGAAATAATTAGACAGGTGTACGTGCTTTCACAGTGATAATGCGACGGGGCGGGGCAGGGGTTGGGAAGGCTTCCCTGAGTGTGTGATGATTATGTCGAGACCCAGAGGAGGGGCAAATGTTAGGTGGAAATTAGAAGGTACAGCATGTGCAAAGGCCCTGGAGTGAAAGGAACGTGGCCTGTAGAGGACCTGAAAGTAGCCCACTGTGGCTTGAATGCAGAGAGTGAGGGGGCAAACGGTGTGAAAGGAGGATGGTGAGGCAGGCAGGGCCTGCCCTCTAGAGACTCATATTCTGGGGGTGGGGTGGGGGGAATGGAGGACCCAAATGCCACATACTGATCTTTAATCCTAGTGATGGAGATATGCTTGGGTCTTATGGGAACTCTGAGACTGGACTCCTAACTTGTCTTGAAGGGGATCTAGGAAAAACTTCCTAGTGAAGGCCATCTCTGAGAGAAGTCTTAAGAATAGGATCAATTCTACTCCTAGCTGTATACCCAAAAGAATTGAAAACAGGGACTCAGACAGATTGTTGTATACCAGTGTTCACTGCAGCACTATTCATGATAGTCAAAAGGTGGAAACCTCTCTGCTACTTTCTGTCTCTGTGAATTTGCCTATTCTAGGTACCTCAAACAAGTGGAATCAGACAGTATTTGTTCTTTTGTGTCTGGCTTTCGCTCAGCCTGGTATTTTCAAGGTTCATCTACATCGTGTCATGTATCGGAACTTCGTTCCTTTTTATTGCTGAACAGTATTGCATTGTGTCCCGCATTTTGTTCATCCATTCATTTGTCAATGGACACTGGGTTGTTTCCACCTTTTGACTATTGTGAATAGTGCTGCTGTCAACATTGTTGTACAGGTCTCTGTTGGAGTCCCTGCTCTCAGGTCTTCTGGATATATATCTAGGGGTGGAATTGCTGGGTGATATGGTTGTTCTATGTTTAACTTTTTGAGGACCTGCCCAGCTTTCCCACAGTGGTCCATCTCAGCTTCTTATATGACACAGATTTGAGTATTCCTTCTTTTCTTGATAGTCTTCCACACTCACCCTTGAAACCTCACACGCTGTGGTGCTAGCCTTCTCCGTTTGTACCGTGGTTGCATTCCATGTTCCTGCCTCCCAAGGTGCTGAGATGGTGCTGCCGTCTTTGCCAAGGCCCATTAGTTGGAGGATGGCAGAGCCAGCACTTGGAGCCTGGCGTCTGCCTTGTCTCCGTTCCCTGCACCCTTGGCCCCCACCCACGGTAGAACTGTCTCCTTGGGTGTTCTCAGATTCATCTCGGGGGGCTTATGGATGTGGTGGTTGGAGGGATGCCAGTGTGATCACTGGGGACGCCCCAGCACTCTCTGGGCTGTTCTTTCTTGAGGCTGCAGACAGGCTGGTCCGTGCACACCTACCAGACGGAGAAGCAGAGGAGGAGCCAGTGCCTCAAGCCGGCAGAGGTGGAGGCCATCCTGCAGGTCATCCAGAGGGCCGAGAGGCTCGATATCATGGAGCAGCAGAGGATCGGGTAAGGACTGTGCCCATGATGGGCAGGAGCGAGATGGGGTGAGAGGAAAGCAAGGGTATTAGTGCAAGACCAGTGGACCAGGAGTCTGGTTTTATGGGTTCTGGCGCTGACTTTGCACCACTGGGATGAATCAGAAGGTCACAGACTGTAACCCCTCCTCAGCTTCCCTGGCTGAACACCCTTGGAACCTGACACCCCTAAGCAACCCACCCAAGCCTCCATTTTTCTCTATGTAAGATGGATATCCAGCACCTGTCTGTCAGTTTGTCATACTGTGGTGGCTTGTGTGTTGCTGTGATGCCAGAAGCTATGCCATCCATATTTCAAATATCAGCAAGGTCACCCATGGTGGACAGATTTCAGTGGAGCTTCCAGACTAAGACAGACTAGGAGGAAGGGCCCGGTGATCTACTTCTGAAAGTTAACCAGTGAAAATCCTATGGATTACAGCAGAATGTTATTCAGTATCGTGCTGAAAGTTGAGCCCCCCAGGTTGGAAGGTACTCAAAATACACAGTGGCTGTTACATTGGACTCAAGCATGCACATGATCTTGAAGATGGCACACAACTGTTGTGTAGACACCAGGCTGTGGGGAGGATGAGGGAAGGTGGTGAAACACACTTTGCACACTAAGGGTCCGCCATAACTCAGCTGAGGGAGGCTGTTAAGTTGAGGTTACCTGTGACATGCCCCACCAAGTTGAGGGGGGACATCTCCAAAAGGAGACCTCTCCAGCTTGTCCTAAGCCCTTCTCCTGGCCTCCAGGGTCCAGCGCTGACTACTACACAGACTTTAAACTTTTTTTTGTGTGTGAAAATATGCACACCAAAACATACACCCATTCAGCAGTTTCTACATGTACAACTCAGTGACATTGGTTACATTCTTCATGTGTGTCACCATTCTCTCTGTCTCTTCCCAAATTATTTCACCACCATTACCTTAGACTCAGTGCCCCATAAACTTCTCATCTGTGCCTTAGAGTTTCTATTGTCCATTTGATCTCCTATAGATAATTCTTTAAGAGAACACAGTGCTCAAGGCAAGCATTCTTTACTAATTGAGCTAAACTGTTGTTTGGTGTAAAGATGATGACCTTGGGATAATTTCAGTTCAAAGTTCAGAGATTATCTCAGGGAAATGGATTTGGGGGTTCCTCCAGTCTCAATGAGTCCAATAAGTCTGGATTCCACAAGAATTCCAAATTGATCAGGATCTATCTGTTGAGTCCTTGATCAAACCATTCCATAATGGTAGCCCATCCATTTCTTCTGGTGTCATGGCAAAGGATGCAGTAGTTCATGGAGGCAATTAGACCTGCAGTCCATTTCCTCCTCCAATTCATGAGTCTTCCTCTGCTGCTCCAGGCTAGTACAGACCATTTGTTGGATCTTGTATGGCCGCTTTCAAACTTTTAAGACCCCAGACACTACTCAATGAGTCTTTAAACATTTTTGTTATGTGTTTTGTTCTTTGTTTACATACAAAAGTAATTTGTGCTTTGTGGAAAATTGGAAAAACACAGAAAAACACGAGTTAGAAAACAAAATAGATTGCCTTGGGCAGGAATTAATTTGATTCTGGCCTCCCTATTTTTCTTCCATTTATTTTTTTTCTGTTAAATATATGATCATTAAAAAAAAAAAAAATCAGACATTGTAGAAATGCACAGTTTTAGGAAATGAGGCTCCCATGGTGGTATCCCTGCAAAGGTAACTGCTGTTCCTAACAGTTTGCAGTGCGTGCCTCAGCCATACTGGCATAGTGCTATCACTTTATTACAAAAAGGCTTTATATCATGCATATAGTTGTATTAGCCCTTCTTTTCTTTTTAAGCTAACGTTCCCACAGCCCTGCCCTCTCACAGATGATGCTGCAGGGCCCTGCAAGGCACTCTTCAGATAGCATATGCCCATGCAGAGATGATTGACATCCCACTGTTAACATCCCTCGACTCCCCCAGGAGGGTTTGCTGGAAGCAGGTGGGGTGTATGTGTAATGATGGGTTCCCCTGTGCCAGGGAAAGCGTTTGCTGGCCCCTCAGCCATCTGGGCTGCCGTCTTTGCCTTCCTGTTCCACCTTAGTGAACTTCTCCCATTGTCTGGCCCCACCTGTGAGCATGGGTTTGGCAGGGGTGTGGGAATTACCCAGAAGGCAGTACCTCAGGTTAATCATCTGAGATGGAGGAGGTGGGTCCTGTGTTTTTACATGAGTTAGGAGGCATGAGACAAAAAGGTCATACTGACGCAGGGTCCCTAAGAAAATGCAGGTCATAGGAGGGCTAAAGCTGGGTTTGCCCCCAGCAGGTCGCTGGATTAAGGATGGTCGCTCCTAGCCAGAGCTGCTTGCTGGAGGGCGTGCGGGGAAAGTGGCAGCCCCCACAGTCCACTCTGCCCTCTCGGTCACTGCGGCAGTGCCTGGTCATCTCAGGGGGAAGAGTAGGGTCGCTGTGAGAGTGAGGCCTGGGCCAGACAGCCTGGGTGTTGTGGATCCTGTCTCTGCCTTTTAGGGGCAGTGAGACCCTGGCAAGTAACTTCACATCTTTGAGCCTCACTCAGTCTTCTCATCTTTGAAATGGGGAAAACAGGGCCCTCCTCACTTGGGGACTGTGAGAGTTAGAGGAGATAATATACCCATAGTCTGTCCTTCATTCATTCCAGAAATTTCACTGAACCGCCACAGTAGTCAAAACAGCCTGGTACGGGTACAACAACAGATACATAGACCAATGGAACAGAATTGAGAATCCAGACATAAATTCATCCACCTATGAGCGGCTGATATTTGACAAAGGCCCAAAG
>NW_004443976.1:18499358-18501329 GCF_000243295.1 Trichechus manatus latirostris | reverse complement strand
TATCCACCTGCAAAAAACTGAAACAAGACCCATACCTCACACCATGCACAAAAACTAACTCAAAATGGATCAAAGACTTAAATATAAAATCGAGAACGATAAAGATCACGGAAGAAAAAATAGGGACAACGCTAGGAGCCCTAATACATGGCATAAACACAATACGAACCATAAGTAATAATGCACAAGCACCAGAAGAGAGATAACTGGGAGCTCCTAAAAATCAAACACTTTAAGCTCATCGAAAGACTTCACCAAAAGAGTCAAAAGACAACCTACAGACTGGGAAAAAAAATTTTGGCTATGACATATCTGATCCGCATCTAATCTCTGAAATCTATAAGATACTGCAAAACCTCAACAACAAAAAGACAAATAACCCAATTAAAAAATGGGCAGAGGATATGAGCAGGCACTTTGCCAAAGAAGATATTCAGGCGGCTAACAGACACATGAAGAAATGCTCACAATCATTGGCCATTAGAGAAATGCAGATCAAAACTACAATGAGATAACCGTCTCACCCCAGCAAGGCTAGCATTAATCCAACAAACACAAAACAATAAATGTTGGAGAGGTTGTGGAGAGACTGGAACACTTATACACTGTTGGTGGGAATGTAAAATGTACAACCACTTTGAAAATCGATTTGGCGCTTCCTTAAAAAGCTAGAAATAGAAGTACCATATGATCCAGCTATCCTGCTCCTTGGAAGATATCTTAGAGAAATAAGAGCCATCACACAATTGGATATATGCACACCCATGTTCATTGCAGCAGTGTTCACAATAGCAGAAAGATAGAAACAACCTAGGTGCACATCAATGGACAAATGGATAAACGAATTATGGTACATCCACATGTCATGGATTGAATTATGTCCCCCCAAAAATGTGTGTATCAATTTGTCCAGGCCATGATTCCTGGTATTGTGTGGTTTTCCTGTATGTTATAAATCCTGCCTCTATGATGTTAATGAGGGAGGATGGGCAGTAGTTGTGTTAGTAAGGCAGGACTCAGTCTACAAAATTGGATTGTATCCTGTGGTAATGTCTTGAGATATAAAAGACAGAAGTGAGCAGAGAGAGGGGGGACCTCATACCATCAGTAAAGCAGTGCCAGGAGCAGAGCGCGTCCTTCGGACCGGGGTCCCTGCGCAGAGAAGCTCCTAGTCTGGGGGAACACTGAAGAGAAGAAGGCCGACAGAGAGAAAAAGCCTTCCCCTGGAGCGGACATCTTGAATTTGGACTTTTAGCCTACTTTGACTGTGAGGAAATAAACTTCTCTTCGTTAAAACCATCCACTTGTGGTATTTCTGTTATAGCAGCACTGGATGACTAACACACCACACAATGGAATACTATGCAACGATGAAGCTGTGAAATATAACATGGAGGAAGCTGGAGGTCATTATGCTGAGTGAATTTAGTCAGTCACAGAAGGACAGATATTGTATAAGACCACTATTCTAAGAACTCAAGAAAAGGTTTAAACACAGAATAAAACATTCTTTGAGGGTAACGAGGGTGGGGAGAGAGGGTGAGGGTTATTTACTAACTAGATAGTAGATAAGAATTATCTTAGGTGAAGGGAAGGACAGCACACACTACAGGGGAGGTCAGCACAACTGGACTAAACCAAAGCTAAGAAGTTTCCTGAATATAATCAAACACTTTGAGGGACAGAGTAGCAGGACTAGGGGGTCTGGGAACCATGCTTTCAGGGGACATCGAGGTCAATTGGCATAACAAAGCTTATTAAGAAAATGTTCTGCATCCTGCTTTGATGAGTGGTGTCTGGGGTCTTAAAAGCTTGCAAGCAGCCATCTAAGATGCATCAATTGGTCCCAACCACTTGGAGTAAAGGAGAATGAAGAACACCAAAGACACAAGGAGAGTATTAGCCCAAGAGACAGAAAGGGCCACATAAACCAGAGACTTCATCAGCCTGAGACCAGAAGAACTAGATGGT
>NW_004443976.1:18443137-18499258 GCF_000243295.1 Trichechus manatus latirostris | reverse complement strand
CCTGACAGGGAACACAACAGAGAGTCCCAGCTGGAGCAGGAGAAAGGTGGGGTACAGAACTCAAATTCTAGTAAGAAGACCAGACTTACTGGTCTGACTGAGACTGGAGGAACCCTGGAAACCCTGGCCCCTGGATTCTCTATCAGCCCAGAGCGAAAACAATATCCGAGGCCAACTCTTTAGACAGGGATTGGACTGGACTGTGGGATATAAAGTAATACTCATGAGGAGTGTGCCTCTTAGCTCAAGTAGATACAAGAGACTAAACAGGCAGCTTCTGTCCGGAGGTGAGATGATGAGCCAGAGAGGATTAGGAGCTGGTTGAATGGACATGGGGATTCAGGGGTGGAAAGGAGGAGTGTGCTGTCACAGTATGGGGAGAACAGTTAGAGTCACATAACAATGTATGTATAAATTTTTGTATGGGAAAATAAAAAAATATAAAAAAAAAATTTCATTGAGTGTCCACTGGGCTCTGAGGATACAGAGAGCAACAGAGAAGTGGCCGCCAATTTTCTGGTGATTGTACTGTGATGGGGTCACACTGTGAGGAGGGGCCGAGGGACTCTGGGGAGAGGCACTGATCCCAGACTTAGTGGGGTTCAGGGAAGGCTCCTGAAGGCCTGACATCTAAAGGTCCGAAGAGGAACTCTTTTTTTTCTCTCTCTCCTCCAGCTTCTTCATCTGCCCAGCTGCTCAAACCAAAAACCTCTAAGTCATCTGGGATCACTGTCTTTCTCTCACCTCCTGTCACCTCAAACCTACCGATGCTGCCTCCAAAATACAGTACATCCCGGTCGTCAACCTCCTTCCCTGGACCACAGCCATAGCCTCCTACTGGCCTCCCCATCTCTGCTTTCCCCCCTGTAATCCCAGAATGAAGCCAGAATGAGATTTAAAAAATGGGACTCAGATCAAATCACTCCCCTGCTTAAAACTCTTCAATGTGGCTTCACATTGATCTTTGAGGAAAAAATCCAAGCTTCATTCTGTAACCCGCAAAACCCACATAATCTGGCCCTGCTTCTCCGTCCAGCCTCACTTCACACCAGTCTCCCTCTTGTTCTTGGGGCAGTAGCCACACTGGCCTCCTGGCTGTTTTTCAATGTGCCAAGCCCATTCTCACCTCCAAGCCTTCACACGTGCTGTTCCCTCTGCCGGGAATGCTTTTCCCACTGGCTCTTCAGCTCTGTCTTAATTATCTAGTGCTGCTATAACAGAAATACCACAAGTGGATGACTTCCACAAAGAGAAATTTATTCTCTCACAGTCTATTAGGTTACAAGTCCAAATTCAGGGCATCAGCTCCAGGGGAAGGTTTTCTCTGTCTGTCAGCTCTGGAGGAAGGTCCTTGTGATGCATCAGTCTTCCCTTGGTCTGGGAGCATCTCAGCGCAGGAACCTCAGGTCCAAAGGACGTGCTCTGCTCCCGGTGCTACTTTCTTGGTGGTATGAGGTTCCCATGTGTCTCTGCTGGCTTCTCTCTTTTATATCTCAAAAGAGATTGGCTTAAAACACTGTCTAATCTTATAGACGTCATCAGTATAACTGCAGCTAATCCATTTTATTACATAATAGTGATAGAGTTTACAATGCGTAAGGAAATCGCATCAGATTACAGAATGGTACACAATCATGCAATACTGGGAATCATGACCCAGCCAAGTTGACAGGTATTTTGGGGGGACACAATTCAATCCATGACAACCTCCTTCTGCGCTCAGTTCACATGTTCTCAGAGAGGTCTTCCCTGATCACCATCTCACACGCCTGTCCCTTCCTCGGTGCCCTCTCCTCCCTCCCCCCGCATATGTGTGTTTCATACTGTTTTTCTCTATCTGAAATCATTTTGTTTGTTTACTTGTTTATGGACTTTCTCCCTTTATTGAACATAAGTTCCCTAAGAGCAGGGGCCATGTCTGTCTCTGGCTTGTTTGCTACAATATCCACAGCTCCTAGAACAGTCCCTGGCACATAGTAGGTTCTCAATTAATAGTTGGTGAGTGAATGAATGATTAGGAGTTAGCCCCGGGAAGGGGTGGGTCAGTGAACATTGTCCCAGGTGAGGGAACAGCACACAGCACATGGTATAGCTCTGGGGCCTTGTGGTGGCCGTACCTAGGCAGTGGTTGGTGTTGGAGACAGGAAGTCCATTCCCTCTGACTCCATGTCCTGTACTGCAGGCGGCTGGTGGAGCGGCTGGAGACCATGAGGCGGAACGTGATGGGCAACGGCTTCTCCCAGTGTCTGCTCTGCGGGGAGGTGCTGGGCCTTCTGGGCAGCTCATCAGTGTTCTGCAGAGACTGCAGGAAGGTAAGGCTCTGCTACCCAGCCTGGACCCGCTCTGCTGCTCTGTTGGTCTGCACCCTGGCTCCCAAGACTGTGTGTGTGTGTGAGCATACGTGCAGAGGCACACGGTATCCTTGCTTCTCAGCAAGAAGGGCCAGGGCCTGAGGGTCAGATGGCCTGGCTTTTAGGACCAGCCCTAGGGAGTGAACCTCTCTGTCTCATAGGCCTGGGTGTGAACCCAGCGCTTCCACTAGTCAAATGACCTCGGAGAACTTGTTTAATATCTCAAGCCCCGTCTTCCTCATCTGTAAAATAGGGATAATGAGAATATGTATCTCACAGAGTTATGAGGATTAAATATTATTACATGCAAAACTCTTAAAGCCTTGCCTGGCACATAATTATTCAATAAATATTAACAGTTGTCATTAGATAAATACTGTTCTTTTCAGGGCCGAGTAGTATGCTAGCTTTGCCCTTTCTATTCTGTGTGTCTGATCTGTTGATCCCTGGCCATTCAAAGGAGAATAATATTTGCAGCAAGGTAAAATGGATTTTCTCCCTGTCTTATACTCCACTGATTACAGGTAGTCCTCAACTTACGACACATTTCCGTTCCAATGTCCATCGTAAGCCGGTTCTGACATAAATCGAATACCTCTTTTTTTTTAAGTTTTCATTATTATTGCTTTTTATTATCTGTATCTTTGTATCTTTATAAACCTGATCTTTATTTGTCTTTGGGGGTTGGAAATATTACATATAAACTTACAGGTATATTTTAATACATGTATACATACATAAAAAATACACAAATCATAAAAATTTACTCTGATGATGAAGAAGAGTTGGACGACGTTGGCATTTTGTCAGTTGCAGTAATAACTTTACCTGTGGAAGGTTCTGTATCATCTGGATTATCCCTGGGAATGGGGATGGTGTTTCTAGGCAGAAAGTTGGTGAGAGTTGTCTGTATGGTCCTTTTCTTTTTTCCTTCATGTATTTCGAGGTAACATCTCACTGCTTCCCAAATCTGCCTGTCGACTTTAGCAAAGTGATCAGCGTTTGGGTCCCTGTTTTCAAGCAACTGAAGCCCCTGATTTAGTTTAGAAAAAACTTAAGCTAATCCGTTTACTGTAAAAATTTTTGACAAGTCTCCTTCCTTTTCCTCATTATTTCTTTTTTCTTCAGCATTTCTTTCCTCTTCAAAACCCGTTAAGTCCTGATCTGTCAGTCCCCCTTCCTTGTGATCTATGAGCTGATCCACATCGGTGATATCAAGTTCTAACGTCAGCATTCTTGCCGTACGCACGGTTTTTCCACTGATCTCTTCCATCCTATTATCCTAATCAAATGCTTGGAGCATGTTCACGTAATTCAGCAGTTTTTTCCTTGCCCCCTGCATGCGTTTTCCTGTAACTTTCTCCCAGGAAGATGCAATGTTCTGGATACACTGAAGAATATTATAATTCTTCTAGAAATTGTGTAATGTCACCATACCTCCATCTGTTGCAGCTATTGCCTGAGCAAATGTAGTCTGTAGGTAGAATGCCTTGAAGGTGACGATTGCACCTTGATCCACAGGCTGAATCACAGCTGTCATGTTGGGAGGTAGACACACCGCGTTCACATCTTGATTTAGATCATCTACGTGAGGAGGATGTCTGGGGCATTATCAAGTAGCAGCAGCATCTTGAAAGGAATGCTCTTTTTAAGGCAGTGGGCATGTACTTCTGGGATGAAATCATTTAAAAACCAGTCTTCGAATAACACAATCATCATCCAGGCCTTGGAGTTACTCCTCTAGTAGACCGACAGCTTATTTTTGTCAGTGTTTTTGAATCCTCAGGGATTTTCAGAACAGTAAATAAGAAAAGGTTTTAATTTAAATCCAACAGCATTTCCTCAAGCAACAGCATGATTCTGCCTTTAAATGCCTTGAAACCAGGTATCGACTTCATCTCTTTGTGAATATCGATCTGTTCCAGCATCTTTTTCTAAAACAAGGCTGTTTATCCACGTTGAAAATCTGCCCTGGTACATATTCCTCATCTTTTATTGTCTTGTCCAGCTCATCCTTGAATTTTTCAGCAGCTTCAACATTGTGTTTCCTGCTTCTCCAGTTATGTAAGCAAATGCCCTTGCTGGCATTACAGTACTGGGGGAGTCTTCTCCTTGCTGTTCCTTCAGGTTTTCAAAAAGGCTGCGTGCTTTTGTTTGAAAATTGTCAGTAAATTCATAGGAATCCTCTTCTGGATTTGGTCTTCTACCCAAATCATCAACAGCATCTCCATCTCGTGGATTGGCAATTGCCTCTTTGTTAAAATTGTCAATTTTATGACAATTACTCCTTTAACTGCCTCCAAAATCCTATTCTTGTCCTTCAAAAAAAAACCAAACCCATTGCCATCGAGTCAATTCCGACTCACAGCAACCCTACGGGACAGAGTAGAACTGCCTCGTAGGGTTTCCAAGGAGTGTCTGGTGGATTTGAACTGCTGACCTTTTGGTTAGCAGCTGTAGCTCTTAACCACTATGCCACCAGGGTTTCCTTCTTGTCCTTAATGATTGTCAAAATGGTTGAATGAGACAGTCCTTCCCCGTGTGCTATTTCCCCGACTTTCTTTTCATTATCATAAGCCTTAATGATCTTCATCTTGACATCCATGTCTCGAGCCTTCCTCACCTTCTTTTTTGGATTAGAACTTTTAGTGGCATGACTGCTTTTGCTAGACATATTGTTGGGGCTATAAGCAGTGCAGGTGTGACAGTTAGAGAACTTAAACGACTTAGCCTCAGATTAACAACTGATGCTTCTTATGGTATGAAACACTGAATAAGATCATGCTATAGGGTCGCTAAGTCGGAATCGACTGGACGGCAGTGGGCTTTTGTTTGATAAAGGCCTGGTCTACAGTGAAGTCAGCATCAGTGTCATAACAGTGAGGCTGGAGTCGTAATGATTGTCAGGCACGTGTGCAGTCCAGCTGTCATATGTTGTTAGAGCTGAACATCACCCAACTTTCTATCTATGACGACTTCTGACTCCGACACAAACTTCACTGCAGACCAGGCGATAGGCTGCTATACAGCAGTGTTTTGAATAGTAAAGCATAAAATTGAACATCTATAAGTGAACATCTGAGAATGATAACATCAGCAAATTACACGCCGCGACATGGTACGTCGTACATATTATTAATGATAAGAAATACCAAAACAAACAACAAGAACGAAAACAGACAGTTGTAAGTGTGGTTCGTAGTAACTAGAACACACTGTAAGCTGGGGGCTACCTGTATTTTAAATTGTGCCACGTCTTACATTGTTTCATACTGGGTTCAAAACTTTTTTTAAAATAATTTTTAGTTTTTCCTGGAGTTTCTAATTGACTTTTTTTTTTTCTTTTTGCTGATCAAAGAATAATGTATCTGCCAATCCTCAAGATTATTCAATGTCTCAATTTTATTCTCTAATACATGGAGACTACATTTTTTTTTCTGGCAGAAATCCTTCTAGACTCTTATCCTGCCTAAACTCGTTCCTGTGTAGCTGTTGTCTTGGGACTTCTCTTTACTGCCCTCCAAAGTTAAAAACACTGTTTCCCACATGCTATGTCTTCTTCCTTTTTGTGTTTTCATCCTTGTTTTGCCGGAACTCGTCCTCAAGTAACTTCCATTTGCCAGTCACTGTTTTAACTCTGGAGTTATTAAACAAGACAGAGAAAAGAACCTTCTCTCTTGAGATTACTTTGTGTAGGGGAACCAGCAAACAACAAGCAATGATCAAATACATAAGATGATTTCAGCAAGTAATAGTTATTTCTGGGAAGAAATAACAGGGGATAGAGGGCTGGGTGTAGGGCGGATTGGTAACAGTTGAGAGGTCTATAAAATATGAAGAAGTCAAAGAAGTGGACTCGGTTTTGGCAACATGGAGGTCATTGGTAATCTTGACAAGGGCATTTTCAGTGGCATTCAAAAGCTGGATGGGATACAAGGAGGTTGATACACCCAGTTAATAAGTGGGAAAGCCAAGGCTTAAGCTGAGGTCTTTTTTTTTTCCCCTGCTCCATCATGTGTGGTGAACTGGGCTGAAGGATGTGAATTAACTGGTGAAGTGTCCCAAGAACAGTGGGGTGGTGGCGGGGCTCCATAGCACCTGTCCTAGAGACCGATGTGGGTAATGGGCACAGGGACCCTGGAATGTCTCGCTTTCAGTTCTTCGGTGGGTGGGGTTATGTTTTGTGACTTCTGCCTGGGGGAACAAGCCCAGCGGCCTGTTTCCTTCTTCAACCCCTCAACCCCACAACTGCCATCAGTATTCCAGGTTTGTGAGACTGTGAGAGGGTCAGAGCTCCATCTCCTTTCCCTGCAAAGGCCCAGGGCCTCTGCCACAGAGGCAGGCCGCTGCCCCTGGCTGCTGAAGGGTTAATGCCAGCTGCTCCTAGGAGAGCAACAGTCCCAGAGGGGAGCCTCAGCTGGCTGTGGGGGTGGGGTGGGGGAATGCTCTGGAGCACCAGGCTGGTCAGGAGGACATTTCCATTTGAAACAGTTTCAGTCTGGTTCTAACCCCTGCTGACAATCTGCATTTCTAACAAGTTCCCAGGTGATGCTAATGCTGCCGGTTAGGGACCAATTCTGAGAACCACTAGTAAGCCAACTCACTGCTGTCAGGTTGATTCTGACTCATAGTGACCCAGTAGGATTTCCAAGGCTGTAAATCTCTAAGGAAGCAGACTGCCACATCTTTCTCCCACAGAGCCACTGGTGGTTTCGAACCACCAGCCTTTCAGTTAGCTGTCGATCGCTTTAACCACCGTGTCACCAGGGCTCCTTACCAGTACGGCAGTCGTTCTCTAAATGTATTATACGTAAGAATCACCTGGGGATCTTGTTAAACTGTAGATTCTGATTCAGTATATCTGGAGTGGAAATGCCAATTCTCAGCAGGGATTCAAACCGGAACGAACCAGTTCAAAGCCCTAATTTGAAATTGTTCTTCTTTTGCAGCAGGCTGGGGACTTGGTCTTGCCTTGGGCAGGTAGACGGAGTCCTTTGAGCTTCTGAGAGGACTTATTCCTGAGTGAAGGTGGAAGGAGAATGTGTTAGGTAGGGCCACCGCTGAATGATGGGCATTTGGGGAATTTTCTTCCTCATCTTTGAGAAGACTGTGATGTTCATTCATTCATTCATTCTGCAGATTAGTGCCCACCATGTGGAGACCCTGTTCTACGTGCTGGCGATATAGTGGACAAGACAAAGCCCTTGCTTCCATGGAGATTATTTTCCAGACAAATAAATGAATAAACATAAAATACCATCTGGTAGTCCTAGGGCTCTGTAATGAATTAATAAAACAGGATGATTGCACAGAACATGGTTGGTACTCAGGGAGGCTGAGCTGAGACTCAAACATAAACAGGAGTTAGTCCCCGAAGATCTGGGCTGGAGGAATGTTCCAGGCAGAGGGAACAGCAAGCACAAAGGCCCAGAGGCAGCTGGGCCTGTTTAGGGAACTGATGGAGGCATCTGGGCCTAGAGAGGAGCCCTGGTGGCCCAGTGGTTAAGTGCTACGGCTGCTAACCCAAAGGTCGGCAGTTTGAATCCACCAGCTGCTCCTTGGAGACTACTGCCCCATAGGGCAGTTCTGCTCTGTCCTATAGGGTCACTATGAGTCGGAATCAACTCGACGGCAATAGGTTTTGGTTTTTTGGGGGCTTAGGGAGCAAGAGGTGGGCATTGAGCCCTTCACACAGACCTTTGTAATTTTGTTCTAAATTTGATGGAAAGCTTCAGGAGTGTTTTAAGCAGGGATGTGATGTGATCTGATTTGTGTTTTTAAATGATGACTTCAGCTGCTTTGTGATGAGTGGATTGCAGGGGGACACAGTGAAAGCAGGGACATGAGTTAGGTGGTGATGGCCGTCATTAGGTGATGACGGAGTTGGGGAGAAGGGAACATAGGCACAAGGCCGTATGCTAAGAGAGCGCATTGGCCTCTTCAGCGTATTCTAAGCAGAGGGGGAAGGATAAGAGAGAAGGAAAGAGCATCCTAGACAGGAGATGGGCCAGGATGAGCAGTCACTTGGTCACCCTGCCCGGTGAGAGCTGCAGGTCCTCCTGGGTTGGCCAGTAAGTGCTCTTCCCACAGAGACGCCGTGCAGTGCCCAGGGCTCCTGTCTGGCTCAAATGGGGCTCATCCTGCACTTCCATGCACTGCCTCTAGGTTCCCCCTGCCTGCGTCTCTTCTCTGACAAGCAGCAGCTGGAGCAGATGGAGGGCTGGCTTTGCTCTTCCTGACAGGCAGATCCCAGGGTGGTTGTGAACAGGGTCTTCGGTTGAGGCCCCAGCTCGGTCATAGCTGTGTGTCCTAGTACAAATCACTTAACCTCTCTGGGCCTCTGTTTCTTCATCTGTAAAATGGGTGGGTGTGGGGAGTACATGAGGCACGGGCAGGTGGTAGATCAGGGACTCTGGGGAGACGTCTGGCGTGGGAAGTGTCCAGACCCAGGCATGGGGTGGCAGACCCTCAGGTCCCAGCTCCGGGGTGCACAGAGGCGTCCCCGGTAAGAGCCCTCGCAGTGATGAGCAGCTGCAAGCTAATGAGCCAGCAAGGTAATGGGTGGAGCCCATGCTGCCTGTCAGGGTGCAGAGGCTCCTCAGTAATTGGGCTGCCCCCCCCAGGCTGCCACCCTCATTATCAAGGCTGTGGTAGGAGGAGCGGGGGCTGGCGGCTAATTAAAGAGGCCTGGTGCTCCTAATTGCTGGGGTTCTGAGTCAGCCGCTTGCAATCTAACCCAGGGCCCAGCTTCAACTGGGGAGGCTGGGAAGGCAGTGCTGCGGAAGAGCCCACGTGAGCCCGAGACGGCGCTGTTGCCGGGCTGGGAAGCAGTCGGGTTTTTCGCTGGCTTCAGCTAAAATGTGTCCCATGGCGTGGGCGCGGAGGAGACTGCGCAGGAAATGATAAGCTTGGTAATATGTGCTGTTGTTGTTGTTAGTTGCTGTCGAGCCGGCTCCAGCTCATGGCAGCCTTATGTATAACAACAGAACGTTGCCCCGTCCTGCGCCATCTTCATGATCGTTGGTATATTTGAGTCCATGGTTGCAGCTATGATGTCTGTCCATCTCATGGAGGGTTTTCCTCATTTTCCCTGACCCTTGGCTTTACCAGACATGATGTCCTTTTCTAGCAATTGGCCTTTCCTGACCACACGTCCAAAGTAAGGGAGCCAAAGTCTCACCAGCCTTGCATCTAAGGAGCATTCTGGTTGTATTTCTTCTAAGAGTGGTTTGTTCGTTCTTCTGGCACTGTGAAAGAGGGCGGGACAGCTGTATTGTGCTCTAAGCCCTTAGGGGGAAGTTCTGCTCAGGCGGGTGGGGGTCAGGCACTGCACCTGCTCAGGACAGCACTGGAAGGAAGGGACCTGCCCGCAGAGCCTGGGCCAGAACCTGATCCCTCCCACGCACCTGCTCCACGCCACATCGCCCTGAGGAGGTGTGTCCTGGTGGAGGTCTGCCCAGACTCCCGCACAGGTGAGCTGGAAGTGACCCTGGGCTGGCCTGGGCTGTGTGGTTTTCCTGAAGCTCAGTTTTCCTCACTGTTCAGTGCCTGAGACTCGCATTGACTGAGCCCAGGGAGAAGCAAACGGGGAGTTCCTTGTCACTCCCCTGTCTGCCCACTGGACTGAGCACTCCCTGTTTCATTCCTAGAACCCAGCCCTGCACTCTTATCTGCCAGCAGCAGCCCCTCCTAGAAGGAGCACACTGACCTCTGACAGGTATTTGCCTCTTTGTCCCTGGAGGCTGTGGGAGTCCTGGCCCTGCGCAGATTCCTGAGAGTGCCCTTCCTGCCTAGGCCTTAGTCAGATACTGCCGGGGCCCTAGGTCCTTGCTACTCAGACTGTGGGTGGCAGACCAGCGGTGTGGACATCACATGGGTTTGTTGGGAATGCAGAACTTAGCCCCCCTGACAAGACCTCCAGAGTTAGAATCTGCATTTTAACCAGATCCTGGTGATTTGCTTGCTGCTCAGAGTTTGAGAAGTTCTGATTTACCAGGATTCTCAAAGTGTGGTCTGCAGAATTGTCAGAAATGCACATTCTCGGGCCCACCCCAGACCTACTGAATGGAAGCTTTGAGGGGTAGGGGCAGCAATCTGTTTAAACGAGCCCTCCAGGGGATTCTGATCCTCACTCAGGTTTGAAAACCCCCGCTCTAAGGCCCCAGCCCCAGGCCTGTCTCAGGGCAGATCAGGGTGAAGGCACCCCAGTGCCTGGCCTTTCCTCTGCTGGTCTCCTTCCCCTCGCTCTCGTTTCCCTCATCCCTGCACACACCACACACACACACACACACACAGACACACACAGACACACACACACACACACACAGACACACACACACACACACACACACACACAGACACACACACACACACACACACACACACACACACACACACACACACTACACGTACACACACCAGCTCAGGGGCACCTGCTGCCCTCACTCATGCCATCTTCGCTGTAGCAAACAGTGAACCTTGAGGCCCTTGTCTGCTATTGTGATGCCCTTTAGGGTTTGTAAAGTGCTTTCACAAAAGTCATCCTTCGTGGTCCTCAGGACAAAAGCCGTAAGGGAAGCAGGGAGATGGGTCTTCTCGCCAGTTATGGATAGAGAACAGGAGCTTCAGTTGAGGTGGTGTGACCTGCTTGGGGTCACCAGGCTGGACAGGGGGCAGCTGGGTGCCAGGTCAGAGAGGCCTCTGCTATGCCACGCTGCCTGCCTTCTTTCAGACCAAAGTGTTCAAGCCTCGTGTGTTCCCTTCTATAGAGAAGCACTGATAACCTTGTAATGGAGGACACAGGTGAAGGCATGCTAAGGCACAGGAGTGGGTCTCCGGTGGATGTCAGCATGGAAGATGCCTTTGGGGAGCCAAGAGCACCCCGATAGCCCCATCCAGGGGCCACCCTCTCACCTCCATTGCCCCGTGCCAGCAGTGGCTGCTGGCTGCCCTCACCACCCCCCAGGAACAACTTTCCCAGCCACTTCCCCAGGACCTTCAGAAGCCGACTCCAGTGTTCTCAGGGTGTTCCCAATTCTAAACCTAAACATCTGAGGCTGGTTCGAACCAACCACAGGGACCAAGGGCTGTGTGGGCGGAGAGCAGAACAGCCCCCCTGGGAGACTTTTACCTCCTTTGTAGCCAATGCCATTCCCCAGGCCCATCCTTGCAAATGAAATTGAGTTTCATGAAGGACTTGTCTCTGTGCGTAATTTTCTTTATTCATTCATTGTACAGAATTGTGTTGGGTCCCGACTAGATGCCAGGCCCTGGAGTTAGTGTGATGAACGAGGCAGAAAGCGGCTCTGCCCTGCTCGCAGCTACTACGATAATGAGAGCCTGAGCTTATCTCACTCTGTGCCAGATGCTCTTCCCGCATTCACTCATTTACTCCTCCTAACAACCCTACGGGTCGGGCCTCTTATGATCCTCCTTTTACAGATGGAGAAACCGAGGCACAGAGAGGTTAGGTACCTTGCCTAAGGTCACTCAGCTAGTTAGCCGTGGAGCTGGGATGTGAACCCAGGCAGTCTGTTCTGAGCATCCTTGCTACTAACCACTGCACTCCGTCACCCTCAGAGAGCTTAGGATCTAGAAAGGTGAGGTGGACGATAAACAAGTGAATACGATAATTTCAGAAAGTAGCAAGTAAAAGCATAAAAGGGGTGCGGTATCAGCCAGTGGGGAGGGGTATGAGAAGGCTCCGGAGGGGCCTCTGTGAGGAGGTGGCATCTGAGCTGAACCCATGATGAAAAAGTCAAATCTGGCAGAAGGGTGTCCCAGGCAGAGGGAGCAGCAGGTTCGAGGTACTGCCATAAGAAAGAGCCTGGCATAACTGAGGAACTCAGAGGGGCATGGGAGAGGGTGGGAACTCTGCAAATGACCCTCCAGAGCTTTGCTGGGCCTACAGAGTGGGGGTTGCCCCACTGTGCTCCTTGGATTAACGTTACTGTTGTTAATTTGCTGTTGTGTTGGCCCCCAACTCGTGGCGACCCCAGATACATAGGGGTCTCACTGGCTGATTTTCGAAAGTAGATTGCCAGGCCTTTCCTCCTAGTCTGTCTGAGTCTGGAAGCTCCACTGAAACCTGTTCAGCATCGTAGCAACACGCAGACCTCCACGGACAGATAGATGGTGGCTGCACTTGAGCTGCAGTGGCTGGGCATGGAAGCCAGGTCTCCTGCATGAAAGGCAAGAATTCTGCCACCAAACTACCACAGCACCACACAGCCAGTTGCCGTCGAGTTGACGCTGACTCCTGGGGACCTCACATGCGTCAGAGTGGAACGGTGCTAGGGTTTTCAATGGCTGATTTTTCGGAAGTAGATTGCCAGGTCATTCTTCTGAGGCACCTCTGGGTGGACTTGAACCTCCAACCTTTCAGTTAGTAGCCGAGCACATTAGCTGTTTGCACCACCCAGGGACGCCTTTTCTTGGATTAATTTGAGTCCCCCCAAATAGGAGGAGGCAGTTTTTTGCAGGGCCTCCTGAGTAGGGGCTGTGGCAAAAGTCATCTGCTGCCTCCCTGTCCCCACTCTTTTCCAAACATAACCCCGAGTCTCTGTCTTTCCGGTGGAGCCACAAAGCAGCAGGCTGCTTGAACAACAGCCGTCTCATCTGCGTTGAGTCAGAATTGGCCCCGCTGCCATGTCCTTTCTCCTCGGCCTAATTCAGACGTAGAAGACGTGTGTTTGTGCCTCATTAAGAAGATGGATTTTTTCATTCAGCTACTGATGTTTCCTAAATTCCCGGGAAAAGTCACTTAATTCATCTGCCCTATGGCTTTGCTCTGGCTGCTTGGGCGCAGAGGCTGTTTGGCAGGAATTGACTTGGCTCCCGTGGCTGGGATCAAAGGATTGGACCAGACACCACGCAGCATCTCGGAACATCTGCCTTTTCGGGAATCTGAGGAGCAGAACATCTCCATTAAGGCACACGTTCTTCTTGCCATTTGGTGCCTGTGGTATGGCTTTTCTCCTCCCACAAGCTTCTTTCTTGCCACATTGAGCTGTTCACAGCCCATTCCATTCCCTCCATTGTGCTACTGACCTTCAGCTCAGTGTGGTGGGGACAAAGGCAGCGAAGGAGCTACAGAGAGCCAGGGGGGTTTGGGGACCACGCGGCTCCCTGGTGGCAAGGCCTTCCTGGAGAGAGACATGGGTCATTCCTGCAGCTCTCTGGGGACTGTGCCCACCTAGCTCTCACCTTTATATCAGGCCTGTGCAATGCATCTAGGGTGAGGAGGGTGAGGAGGTGGAAACCCAGCCCCCACGCTCCGGGAGCTCACCGTCTGCAATAGATAATGCAGAGTGAGAAGTGCCGGGGAATGGAAGGTACAATGAGCCCCCAAGCAGAGAAGTGTAGGGGGTGACGTGTAAGCGAGGCCTTGAAGGGTAGTCACAAGATGTCAGGGGACAGTACAGCATTGTAAGGACAGGTGATGAGGAGGGACAGGGAGCAGGTGGGGGCTGGTGGGTATCTGGTGGTTTAGATATGGAGGCACTGGTGGTTCAGTGGTAGAATTATTGCCTTCTATGCCAGAGACTTGGGTTCAATTCCTGGCCAAGGCACCTCATGCGCAGCCACCATCTGTCTTGTCAATGGGCTTGCATATTGCTATGATACTGAACAGGTTTCAGCGGAGCTTCCAGACTAAGATGGACTAGGAAGAAAGGCCTGGTGATCTAGTTCTGAAAATCAGCCAGTGAAGACTATGGTTCACGACAGTCTGATCCCATTGTGCATAGTGTCACCATGAGTGACAATGACACTGACTCGGTGACAGCTAACAACAGCAAGTCTGGATAGATGGGTCAGCAAGAAGAGGTGAAGTGAGAGAAGGGGGAGGTAGGCAGGAGGGAGAAAGAGGCTGGCAGAGGGAGAAGGAAGGGAGGACCACGGAGGGCCCTGTGTGCCAGGCTAAGGCGTTTGGGCTTTATCCTGTTGGCAACAAAGCCATCAAAGGATGCTAAACAGGGGAATAGTAATCACATGAGTTTTGGGGGAGGTTCAGTCTGGAGGCAGATTTGGTAGAGGGAATGTGCAGAGACCCTGCTAGATACTGAACTATCCAAACAGTAGTAACAAGGGCCTGAATTAAGGCAGCAACAATCAGCATGGAGATGCAAAAGGCAGTGAAGAGTTAGAAATAACAGAAGCTGCCAGTGACCACCAAGGGCTCACTTTATACCAGGCCCTGTGCTCCACACCTTCTCACTTAATTATCAAAGCCAGCCTGGGAGGTTATGACCCCCACTCTACAGGTGAGGAAGTGGAGGTGTGTGGAGGTTAGGTCCCGTGCCAGGTCCCATGGCAGGTCAGTGGCTGGATCTGATGACCCCTTACCCACAGTTTTGTATGTGTGCACAGTGCCTGCCGGGAAGGCCAGGGCTGGGCCAGGCGCAGATGGGGAGGGGAGGAGGCTGGTGAAGTGAAACACTTTATTGTCACAGTTGAGGACGAGGTATCTGGAGAAGCCAGGTGGACTGTGTAGTCTGTGGGTTGGATCCCAGGCTGTTTTCAGAAGAGGGTGGGGGAGGGAGATCAGCAGCCCAGAGTTTGAAGTCGTGGGACTGACTGAAGTGACATAGGAGAGAACAGGGGCATGGGAAGAGGGGGGACACCCCAGGTGGGGCATGGTGGGAGGGTGGGATGGGGGCAGCTATCTCTCTTCTCCCCTTCAACCTGCCCAAATGACCTGTCTGGGGACTAGGATGTGTCTGTGGCCCGATGTCCCCACATGGGTGTCAGGTTGAAGTGTCAGAATCAGGACCAGTCCCTGGGCACCTGCTGTGTGCGTTCAGTCCACCCAGGTGTGTGTGAGGGGAGTCAGGATTGAGAAGGAGCGATCCCTGTAAGTGCCAGTGAGGCTGCCCAGTGGGGCGTGGGGGGCACGAAGCTTGGGCGTGAGCTGGGCCTCCAGGGAAGGGCTGATTCTTCTCTACCTAGACCCTTACCTGTAAGGCAGGTATCATCCCGTCCTCCTAGACTGGCCTGGCAGGACACAGGGTGCCCTTGTCAGCCTCCAAGAGCTCAGGGCTTCCCTGCTGCATCCTGACCTTGCTCCAGCCTTGAGCTTTTCCCCTGAGCCCAGCACTGGGCTCCTAGCTTTAACCCCGACTGTATTTTCAGAATGGGTGATACCTATTACCTCCTGGACTGTGAGTCTTTGGTGGTGCAGATGCCCGGAGCCCACTGCCAACCATCCAGTGACCCAGCCAGTATCCCCTTCCTTTCCTACATCAGGGACCCCAGGGCTGAACTGCACTAGATCAGGAGTCAGCACCTGTTTTTATATGATCCATGAGCTAAGGATGGTTTTTAAATGGTTGGGGGAAAAATCAAAAGAAGAAGAATATTTGATGACAGGTAAAAATAATACGACATTCAAATTTCATTGTCCATAAATAAAATTTTACTGGAACACAGTCACAGACATTCATTTTCGTGTTGTCTGTGGACAGTGATGGCTCAGGGGTAGAATTCTTGCCTTCCATGCAGAAGAACTGGGTTCAGTTCCTGGCCAGTGCACCTCATGCACAGCCACCACCCATCTGTCCGTGGAGACTCGTGTATTGCTGTGATGCTGAACAGGGTTTCAGCAGAGCTTCCAAACTAAGACAGACTGGGAAGAAAGGCCTGGTGATTTACTTTCAAAAATCAACCAGTGAAACTGCCATGGATCACAATGGTCTGATCCACAGATGATCATGGGAATGGCTCAGGACCAGAAAGCATTTCATTCTGTCGTGCATGGGGTTGCCATGGGGCAGACTTGATGGCAGTTAACAGCAGCAACGTGTGTGTGTGTGTGTGTGTGTGTGTGTGGGTGTATTCAGTATCTATATAATAGGACCGTAATAGAGTCCTTACTCTGTAATTTCCTTTTTTTACCATTTGTCCACTTGATAATATGTATATCAAAGACATCCCCTGGGTCTGTGCATGTGAATCTAATTCCATTTTTAGGAGCTGTGTAACAAACAGGAGTCTTTCACAATGGCCTGAAGCCCCTTCTTTTCCAGGCCTCTCACACATCCTGCTGGGAGACAGGACAGGGGTGGGTACAAGCAAAAGCCCGAGAGCACTGTGCCTGGACGCACGCCCTCTGAGTCAGACTCCTCCCATGCTCTTCCTCTGTCTGAATCTCTCCCGGGGGGCACAGCCTCTGTTTGCAGTTTGGCCTCTGCTGCCTTCCTGTATTCACCACCTCCTGCCCCAGCTTTAGCGTGCACCACCCATGTCTGAAATGCACTTGAGGACATGGTTCAAGTTCATTTCCCAGAAAGCTCCTTGGTTCCTGTGGAAATCAGAGAATGGACATAGCCAGAGAGGCCAGGGTGGGACAGTGTTGCCTAAGTTCATGGGTAAAATGCATCTGAATCTCAGCTGTGCCTGCCCTGCCACCCCCCACCCCCACCCCCTCAGTGAGTAGATGCGATGTCAGGAGACCCGGCTGCAGGCACAGCTGTGCTGGGAACTCCCTGTGTGACCTTAGATAGAAACCCCTTTCCCTCTCTGGGCCTCTTGTCCTCACCTGTAAAAGGAAAGCACCTTCCAGCAGCCTCCTCCCGTGAAGCTCAGGCTCTGTCTGGCCCCTGCAGTGTCACTGCCCCTGAACCTGCTCCCAGAGGGCCTCCACTGGCCCCTATGAAGCTGTGAGCTAAACCTCATTTCTCCATGCCTCTGGAACACAGCTCAGTTTGTTGTCCTGAAGCTTCCTAATTTGCTTCCCAATTTACTTTGGCTCAGGCTGTGAGTAACTGAGTTGATGTCCTCTGAGCAGGAGGAAGTCAGTGTGGGGGTTGGCATGGTGCATCTGAGAGCCCCCTCTGCCTCTGACCTTTCTATAATGTTATGTGCCCCTCGTGGCCCCCAGAAGATAGGCTGGGGAGATGCAATGATTATACTCATTTTCCAAATGAAGACTTCAACTAAGGCTCATAGAGATAACTCACTCCCAATGGTACAGCCAGGTCCTTGCAGTTACTCCTACCTCTTGGTTCAGAACTTTGCCCATGTACCTTTTGGGAACATGCAGGAAACCATCTCCGCAAAGGAAGATGGTATCTGGTGCCAGCTTGCAAACGGGGTGCCAAGGCTGATGACTAAGTGCCCTCCACGCTGGGGAAGGAATTGTACCTCCTAGGGCAGCACCATCCGTGGTGGGGTGGGGTGCCCAGGACTGGCTTATAGGAACCCCAAGCCCTGACCCCTCCCTAGGGCAGTGCCCCCATAGAGGGGGCCTTTGCACTGGGATGGCTGAGCGAGGGCAGTGACAGGGTGCACGTGGAGGTTTGCAGGGGGATTTTTGGTTCTTGAGTCGTGGGCCAGAGTTACCATGAGGCCAGCTCCCTTGCTAAGTGGGTAGAAGCTTCTGCAGGGTTGGATCTGGGTGTTGGGGTCACTGATCAAGGCTCCCTGAGGACCTCTGCCCAGCACTCCCATGGGCCTCGTGCCGCCTGGCCCTGAGCTCCGTGGCTGTTTTCCCCCGAGGTTGGGTCAGTGTAGCTTTGACAGTCCCGGCAGCAGGAAGCATTGTTGGCAAATCTGTTTAGCGGCTGTTACCAGGAGCGGTAATTCTGTGCAGCGTCTTATGCTCTATTGTGGTAAATAACAGATAATGACATTTCCCATCGGCGGCATGGCCTGGCACTGCACACTTGGCACTCACCTTGCCGCTGCGCCTGCAGCTGCCACACTACAGGGGCCTGTGATTCTTTATCGTGCTCCAGTTGCCCTTTTTTTCCTGCTGCGACATTTCCCTCACAGCTCTTGCTGTTCCCTGACCTTAACTCAGGGTTGAATTCAGCCTGTCCTCCTGTTCTCCCACGGGATGGCACAGGGGGTGGGGGGGAGCTCGCCTACCAATGTGGGGAGCTGAGGGGAGAAGCTGGGGGCATTTCCTCTCCCTGAGGCTCCCTGTGGCCCAGACCCCGAAGCCAAGAATCAGGCTTTTATCAGAAGCTTCTCTGGGGTTCTTTAGCCCTCTCACTTCCAAACTCTTTCTTCACCCCTGTCATCCTACCTTCTGTGGGTGGGAGGTGTAGACATGATTCTCCTAGGGTTTCAGATGAGGAAACTGAGGCAGAGAACAGTTGTGATTTGCCAGGACCAGAATTCAGGCCTTCCGGAGACTTCTCTGCCCAAGGACCACTTGCTGAGTTTTCAGGCGAAGCAAGAGTATGGTTGGGGCCCTTGGGGAGTAAGGCCTGTGTTCCTGGGTTGCCAGCCCAGGGGAGAGGCTGCTGTGCCCTTGGTCCTCCCAGCTCCTCCTCTGCTCCTCTGCCTTGTTCAGCTTCCTAATGTGCAGCTCTCAGCGTGTTGTTCTCTCCCTCCCCCTGGAACCTTCAGTGACTCCTGGCTGCCCGCAGGATAAAGTCGGAATGCTTCCACTCAGTGTCCAGGACCTTCAGTCTTTTCCCTGGCTACAAGCTGCTGACTTTAGCAGCATAAATTAAACCCCCAGGCTGGGAGTTCAAAGGCCTGAGGGCTGGCCTGACTCCACTAGGCCCAGACCTGTCCTCTCTCTCCTTGGAGCTCTGTTCCTGCCCAGGCCAGGCCCCTAATTGATCATTAGTGCTGTTACTCTCAGAATGTGAAGAAACCCTGGGGTGTTTGTCTAGCCTCCTGCATTTTTCAAATGAAGAATATAGTTCCAACAATGGGGATTCACTGGATGCAAGCCCTTCCAAGGGACTCCGTGGATACCACAAATATCAGTGTATCCAAAGCCGGATATTTTGCCCACCCCTTGCCCCCTTTTCTTTTCTCCTATATCTGCTCCAAACCCTCACTCTGTTAACCTAACCACCATCCATCCTGTTGGCCAGGCTGGCAGCCTTCCCCTCCCCTCCCCAGCTAGGTATGGGAGTTGAATTCCGTAGGATCTAGGAATGTTCCAGAAAGAGGACCTCTGCTAAGAATATGGAGAGTGGATTGACTGGGAGAGTGATGGGATCCTTATTTTTTTCTGAAACCCGGATCTGATTGTGTCCCTCCCCTCCCTCTCAGCCACCCTAGACTCTCCCACGTCCAAGGAAGTCCAACTCTGACAGCACATTGTGCTTGTGACTGAGGGCCTCCTGCCCTCCCTTGCCAACTAGTGCCAGGCGTGTGCTAAACTCTGGGGATTTCAATACAAACAGCAGTGTCCTTTGTCTCAAAGGAGTCATGATCTTACAGGGGCGCAGTCTGAGAGCAGACAGTTTCAGTGTGATATAATCAATGCTCCTCCAGAAACGTCGACTTGGTGGTGTAGGAGCACAGTGGAAGGAGTGACTAGTGCTTCCCAGGGAATCATGGAGGAGGAGACACTTGAGCTGTTCCTGAGGAATAAATAGAAGATTTCTAGGCATGAGGCAGGGTGCCTAGGTGGTGCAAACGGCTAATGCACTCGGCTGTTAACCATACGGTTGGAGGTTCAAGTCCACCCAGATGCACCTCAGAAGAAAGGCCTGGTGATCTCCTTCCAAAAAAACAGCCATTGAAAACCCTGTGGAGCAGAGTTCTACTCGTGGGGTCACCATGAGTAGAAGTCAACTTGACGGCAACTGGTTTTTTAGGCATGAGGCACAGCCTGGGCAAAAATATGCAGGCATTAAAGTACCTAGTGTGTTGGGAGTAGACAGCAAAGTATGGTGGGCTGATGTGGGGGGCTTGGCGAAGTGATGGGGGATGAGGCTAGAGAGTTAGGTGGGAGCCAGGGAGGAAGGTTCTTGTGTATGTGTGTATCTGTTTTCTTGTCTCTCCCCATCAGCCTGTGAGCCTCACTGTGTCCTCTACCTAGTCCTCGGCCTGGGAGGGGTTTAGGAAGTGTTTGCTGAATGCCCTTGACCTCATTGGCCGTGACCTGCAGCTAAAGTTGCTGACCAAATTCTAGGAGACAAGATGGTGGAGGGGTAACTGTGGAATAGTTTTGCCCGGCTGACTTCTGCCTCACCCACCCATGGAGATTTTGAACCTTCCAAAAGCAGGGCTTCGACTTCATTGTCTTTGGGGTTGGCCTCAGACAGGTCAGATGCCCTGGAACTGCAGAATTTCAGAGCTAGACAGGCCTGGCTGGGGGCACCTCGCCTGACCAGTGCTGACAGCAGTGAGCGTCCTTCCTCCAAGGTGGGCTTCTGGGCAGCCTCTGAGCTAGGTTTACTTGCAGCCATTATCTCAGGGGCCATAGCGGGGCAGGGCATTTTTGGGGTATTGAAAAGGACTTAGGGATAAAAGCCGAAACAATCCGTTTTCTCATAAAAAGAAGTGAAGTCCTGACACATGCCACAACGTGGATGAATTCTGAAAACATTATGCCGAGGGAAATAATTCTGACACAAAAAGACAAATATTGTATGACCCCAATTATATAAAATACCTAGAACAGGCAAATGCATAGAGACCAAAGTTTATTAGTGGTTACCGGGGGCTGAGGGAGAGGGGAGTGGGTGTAATTGCTGAAGGGGTACCGAGTTTCTGTTTGGGGGATGAAAAACTTGTGGAAATGGATAGCGGTGATGATGGTACAACATGGTGAGTGTAATTAATGTCACTGAACTGTACACTCAAAAATGGTTAAATGGCACTTTTGTTATGTTTTTGTAACCACAATACAATTAAAAACAAAAACCAACCCAGCCTCTCCCCTGGCCGTGGCCTTGGGAAACAGGCTCCTTCAACAGAGCGTGGGCCAGGTGACTAGCAGGCAGCAGGCGCATAGCAGCCCTCAGTGAGAAATTGTCTGTGGGAGGCCCTGGCCCAGGGCTTCCGGAAAGAAGAGGTTGGTTATGCAACCAGGGCCTGGCTGGGAGAGGCTGGCGCTGGCTTTGTTTGGGGCTTTCAATTCCCTGTGTTGGCGTTTGAGGCATTGGCCAATGTCTATCTCGGAAAGTGGGCCGCTGTTTATCTTCAGAGGAGCTGTATCCCCACTGCCTGTAGGACCCAACCCCTTCCACTTACTCTCTCCCTGGCTCCCTTGTAACCAGTGACGTTCGTTTTCTTGACCCCACAAGCATCTTTCTCAACAAGCATGGAGGTCATAGAAGAGGGTGGGTGAAAGGCAAGATGGGAAATGGGAACCCCAGTCCAGTCTTCCTCCACCTGACCTCGTGTGACCTTGGACAAATTACCTAACCCATCTGTGCCTCAGTTCCATTATTGTTAAATGAACGATCCATGTCAAGCCTTATAGCGTGCTCAGCACGTAGTAAGCGTTACGTAAGCACTTGCTTTTAGTATGATGGACCTGGTTCCCAGTCCTGGCTCTGCCATCCTCTATTATATGAACTTGGACAAGCAACCAGTATCTCTGGGCCTTCGATTCCTCATCCATGAGGTTCAGATCATAAAGCCTCCCTCACAGGGTCATTGTGAAAGTAAACGAGATTAAATGTGATAATGATAATGTGTGTTGAACGCTGAGCGTGGTGCCATGCATGAATAAATGCTCAATAAATGGAGGCTATTATCATTATTATGAGTTGTAACTCTAAGTAACCGCGTAGCAGGGAGCAAGATTGATGTAAGTGAGTTGCTTCCACCACCTGGGCCTGACTCCATCCCAGCCTGGAAGCGATTCAGGAAGACAAAGGGGACTGGGGCTGGAGAAATGCAGACTGCTGTGTGACAGGAGTGGTCCAGGAGGTGGCTCACTGGAGTTTCAGTCCCCAGGTGATTCTGATGGAGCCACATAGACCTGCAGCTGGGACTCTAGAGGGCTGTTGAGCTCAGCTGTGATTCAGCCCATGTCAGGCAAAGAGTTTCTTTCTTTAGAATTGGAAGGCACTAATGAGGGTTCTGGAGTCCCTTGGTGGTGCAAATGATTAACACATTCAGCTGCTAACCAAAACATTGGAGGTTCGAGTCTACCCAGAGGCACCTCAGAAGAAAGGCTTGGTGATCTTCTTCTGAAAAATCAGCCTTTGAAAACCCTATGAAGCACAGTTCTACTCTAACATTTATGCAGTTACTATGACTCAGGGTTGACTCAACAGCAATTGGTTGGTAATGAGGGTTCCAGGGGCTAATTCCAGAAGGATTTGTCCGTCCCAAGCAGGATGGAGCAGGCTGAGGACAGAGCTTATGGAAAGGCTGAGGAGGGTCGGAGCAGCCTTCACTGTGTGACCGAGCTCCACCTGCCTGTGCGTTCCTTCTGCCTCGGCAGGCTGGCTCAGTGACTGGGGTGGGCCACGAGGTACACGCTGGAGCCAAAAGATTTTGAGAGGGTTGTGTTGGAAAACCCCGGGGCAGAGTGGCAAGTACATGGATTTCTAGTCTTCGCTCAGCAGTCCCTCCTGGGGAGAATCAGTGCCATCTCTTGTCCTCTCACAGGCTTGTCCCCTTTGATGTTTGAGAGGGACAAGTCTGGAGTCCTCTGCATGGCCTCCTGACCCAGGAGCTGCTGGTCCTCCTTTTCTGTCTCCTTTTGGATTTTAGATGAAATCCCTGAGTGGTACAAACAGTAATGTCCTTGGCTGCTAAACAAAAGGTTGGCAGTTCAAAGCCACCTAGAGGTGCCTCAGAAGAAAGGCCTGGTGATCTGCTTCTGAAAGGTCACGGCCATTAAAACCCCTGTGGAGCACAGTCCTACTCAGCACACATGGGGTCGTTATGAGTCAGAACTGACTCAGTTGCAACTGTCCATATTTTAGCACAGTGTGGTTTAGCCTTTCGAAACACAGGCTCCCTTTTGATCAACTTGGAAACTGCCTATGTTCTTTTTAAATGCTGTCATGGATTGAATTGTGTCCCCCAAAAATATGTGTATCAATTTGGCTGGGCCATGGTTCCCAGCGTTGTGTGATTGTCCACCATTTTGTCATCTGATGTGATTTTCCTATGTGTTGTGCGTCTTGCTTCTATGATGATAAGGGGGGATAGGCGGCAGCTGTGTTGATGAGGCAGGACTCAATCTTCAGGATTGGATTGTGTCTTTAGCCAATTTCTTTTGAAATGTATAAAAGAGAGGCAAGTGGAGGGATGGGGGGACCTCATACCACCAAGAAAGCAGTGCTGGGGACAGAGTGCGTCCTTTGGACCTGGAGTTCCTTCATGGAGAAGCACTTAGTTCTGGGGAAGATTGATGAGAAGGACCTTCCTCCAGAGTCAACAGAGAGAGAAAGCCTTCCCCTCGAGCTGGCACCCTGAATTTGGGCTTCTAGTCTACTAGACTATGAGAAAATAAATTTCTCTTTGTTAGACCCATCCACTTGTGGTATTTCTGTTATAGCAGCACTAGATAACTAAGACAAACGCTATTTGAAATTTTAAAATAATATTGTATATTTGCAGAAAGTGATGATAATGTGGAATGTGCTTTTCCCACCAGACATGCCCATCCCCAGGCCCTGGATGGGGACCCCAAATGGAAAGTCACCATAGAGCAGCTTGTAGATGTCATGATGTCATGTAGGGGACTCAGCCCTGCCTCTTGGGTGGACACCCTGACCCTTGCCTGAGACAGAGCTGGCCCTAGGAAGCTGTCCCTGTCTCCTACTGCCCTTTGTAACAACTTCTTTGTCCCTTCCATATTTATGTACGTAGTCACCCTCTGCTCACACATTTCTGCAAGGTGCTCTTCTGTCTTGTTGTTGTGTGCTGTCGAGTCAGTTCCAACTCATAGCAACTTTGTAGGACGGAGTAGAACTGCCCCATGGGGTTTCCAAGGAACAGCTGGTAGATTTGAACTGCTGACCTCTTGGTTAGCTGCTAAGCTCTTAACTACTGTGCCACCAGGGCTCCAGACTTAACTTGGTCAGACTTAATGTTCTGTCCATTTGGGCCAGCGATTATGTGTCTCGTTCCCTCATCGGGGCTGTGTCACGGGCATTTCTTAACACCTCATGCTGAGCATATACCAGCACCTACCGTGTCCTCCACAAATGCCTGTCGAATGAATTAACTCCTTGAGACCAAGTGCTGTGTCTCATGTCAGCCCTCCTCTCAGCTTCTGATTAAAGGTCCCCTCTCCACTCCTTAAGGAGCCCCAGTGGTGCAGTGGTTAAGCACCCATCTGCTAACTAAAATGTCAGCGGTTCAAATCCACCATCTGCTCCAAGGGAGAAAGATGTGTCAGACTGTTTCTGTAAAGACTTCTGGCCTTGGAAACCCTATGGAGGCAGTTCTACTCTGTCCTACAGGGTTGCTATGAATCGGAATTGACTCTACGGCAAGGGGGTTGGTTTTTGTTTTTCTCCACCCCTTGGAGTCCCTGGGCGGTGCAAATGGTTAAGTGCTTGACTGCTAACCAAAAGGTTGGAGGTTCAAGTCCACCCAGAGACACCTAGGAAGAAAGACCAGGTGATCTCCTTCCAAAAAATCAGCCAGTTTTACTCTGACACTCATGGGGTCACCATGAGTCAGAGTCGACTCAGCAACAACTGGTCTGCACCCCTTTGCTAAGCTTTTGTCTGACACTGTCTCTTTGCTGAGCTCTTGTCTGACCCTATCTCCTCCCCTATTTGTGTCCCTGTCCCCTACACTGCGAGCCCCTCAGGCCCCGTCGAGACAGCTCAAACCTCCTGTGTTTCTCCTGATCTACTGGAAAAGAGGCAGAGCCCAGAATGCCATCTCCTGGTCTGAGAGGTGACACTGAGGATAGCTAGCACGGGGTGGGAAACGAGGCGCTACCAGAGGCAGGGTGGCACGGCCAGGAGGGGTAGCCGTCCTCCCTGCCCCGCCTCCAGCCAGCCTGACCACTCATCCTGTCTGAAGTGTCCTGATGTCCCCGATGCCGGACACGTGCTTGGGGAAGCATGCGCACAGAGATGCTTCAAAGCCACCTCCCGATCCTGATTTCTTATTATGCGCTCCATGAATGTTAATAATCGAGCACGGTTCTGCTGCCTTTTTAACCGTCCTCTCCACCCAGGACGAGGTGGGAGCTGACTGTACATGAGTGCAGGTGGAGAGAGGAGGTGTTTTGGAAGCTAGTTCTGAAATCAGCAGGCAACCACGGTGCTTTCTTTCCACTAGGAGAGGCGGCTGGGGGCTGGGCACAGGCCTGGGGTGGCAGGTGGCCCCTGGCATTGTCAGTGGCTCCTGTGGTGGAGGGGGAGGGCCTGCTCTGAGGTCACAGTGTGGCCTTCGGGGGTTTGGCTCTGCATGTTGATACACCTGGTGACCGCAGCCCAAGTGGAGGGAGGCTGGGATCTCCTGGCAGGGCCTGAGGGTGGGAAGCACAGAGAGACTTGTCTTCCTTCCAAAATTTTTTTCCGGCTGCCTCCTGGCTTCAATCTCAGACCAAACAGCAGATGGCTGACATTCTTAAGGCCGTACCTCTCTGGGCCTGTTGTTGTTGTTGGCTGTTAGCTGCCATTGAGTCAGCTCTGACTCATGGGACTCTATGTATAACAGAATGAACCATTGCCTGGTCCTGCGTCATCTTCACAGTTGTTGGCGTGTTTGAGTACAGTCAGACAATATTCTTTCTGATCCATAGGGCTTTCACTGGCTAATTTTCAGAAGTAGATCACCAGGCCTTTCTTCCTAGTCTGTCTTTGTCTAGAAGCTCTGCTGAAACCCGTCCACCTGGGTGACCCTGCTGGTATTTGAAATACCGGTGGCATAGCTCCTAGCATCATAGAAACATGCAAGTCACTACTGTATAATGGTGGTGGCTTTGGACTCTAGTGTGTGGTATTTGCAGGCGGTCAAAGCAAGGTCCAGAACTCTGTGTGCCCTCGGCCCTGCTGGCCCCCCCAGGAGGAAGGGCCCTGGCCGTGCCCTCTCCCACCTGAGTCTTGACCTAGTTTGTGGTTCTGGAGAAGGGCCAGGGGCCCCAGGAGTCAGCCCTGCCTTAACTCAGGGGTGAGAGTGAAGCCAGGTCCAGGCAAGAGGATGAGGGCTTGGAATCACCCTGCCTGGTCTGAGTGAGGCCTGAGTGGGGCAGCGGGAGCCCACATCTGGGGCTCAGACAGAACGAGGTTCACATCCTAGTTCTATGATTGCGTTACTTAGCCTCAAGCCTCAGATCTCTCATTTATAAAACAGGGACAATTATACCCACCTCGTAGGTTTGTTAGGAAAATTAAATGAGATTCCACATAAAGCACCTAGTTTGGTGCCTGGCATAGTGTAAGTGTCCAGTAAATAATATAAATATTTGCAATATGTTTATCAATGTCTAAACTGTATAGAAGGAGTCCTGGTGGCACAACAGTTAAGTGCACGGCTGCTAACCAAAAGGTTGGTGGTCTGAACTCACCAAGTGGCTCACGGGAGAAAGACTTGGCGATCTGCTCCCATAGAGATTACAGCCTAGAAAACCCTATAGGTCAGTTCTACTCTGTCATATGGGGTCAGTATGAGTGGAAATCCACTCAACGACACCTAACAACAATAAACTATGTATATCTAAGGCTGTTTGGCAAAAGTGCCTGGGTTCCAGATAACGAATCTATGGCAATAAGGCTGTTTCTAGCCCCTCCACTCCTGGTGCGCTCGGGGGTGATGCACTTCCAGGCCTGGCTGATGATGTCTCGGGGTTGAACGGGGCTGAGCCTTTGGTCAGAGAGGTTAGTGACCCCGTGATACTATCCAAGAGGGTCTCAGAAGGCGGGCCTGGCAGTCTGCAATGAGCCACACTCAACCAGTTAAGTCATGTCTCCTGCCTGCCTGCACTTATGCTTGCAGCTTTCTTCATCCATCCTGACCTGCATAAACCCGGATCTGGTCCAAAAATGAAGTTGGGGCAAATGATTTCCTAAAGTATTAAGCATAGACTTCCTTTAAATAGAATTCTGTCTGCTTATCCATTTAAAATAGCACAATTTTGACTTAGCACAATTTGATTTACATTTTGGCCGATATCCTTCCAGATTATTTTTCTGTGCGTATATAGACTTCTATATAGATACCAGCACAGATACATATTTATATAGTAGGGAATCATACTGTGCATACTATTTAGAACATTTTTTTTTACTTAAAAATATATTCTATTATTCCATTTCTATATATACACAGCTTAGTCCTTCTTTTTCTTTCACTTTTTCTGTTTACATAGTCATCATTTTTATTGCTGCATCGCTTTCCCCAAAACACAATAAGATGTTTCCTTTTTAGGATTTGATTCATAGCATCAGGAACACATTCTGTGATGTGAAATGCGTACTGGCAGCCTTACATTTCCTGTTTCATTGTCCGTGTGCTGAGATCATTACTGTGTCGTTCTTTCTTTTCCCCACTTGACTGCGGTCCAAGAATGATCCCTCTGAAAACATCACTTGCAGCAGAGTTCCTAATGAAAAACTATCTCACATGTTGTTGACGTTTTTGTTAGTTGCTGTCAAGTCAGCTCCAACTCATGACAACCTTATGTACAAGAGAATGAAGCATTGCTCGGCCCTGTACCATCTTCTCATCGTCCAGCACTGTACCGGACACTTTTCTGTTGTGATCCATATGGTTTTTAGTAGCTAATTTTCAGAAGTAGATCACTCGGCCTTTCTTACTAGTCTTAGTCTGGAAGCTCTGCTAAAACCTGTCCACCATGAAATGACCCTGCTGGTATTTGAAATACCGATGGCATAGCTTCCAGAATCACAACAACACGCAACATGCATTCTAGTGTGACAGACTTACAGATGGGTGGTGGATCTCACATACAAACTTCAATTAGTTGGAACCCCTGGGATAGTATTTTTCCACATAAGTTTTGCTAGTTTATAAGCTCCTCCATTCGGTGGGACATTCCTTGAGATCAAAGGGTGGTGTCTTACTCATCCTCATAACTCCTAGAACAATGCCTTACACACAGTATTGAGTAAATGTCTGTTGCATTGAAGCACCAGATGTTTTTCTTTTTTCTTTTATTTTTTTTTTCCCATACAAAAATTTCTGCATACATTGTTATGTGACTCTATTTGCTCTCCCCATACTGTGACAGCACTCTCCTCCCTTCCACCCCTGGTTCCCCATGTCCATTCAACCAGCTCCTAACCCTCTGCCTTCCCATCTCACCTCCAGACAGAAGCTGCCGGTTTAGTCTCTTGTATCTACTTGAGCTAAGAGGCACACTCCTCACGAGTATCACTTTATGTCCCACAGTCCAGTCCAATCCCTGTCAGAAGAGTTGGCCTCGGAAATTGTTTTAGTTCTGGGCTGATAGACAATCCAGGGGCCATGCTTTCCAGGGTTTCTCCAGTCTCAGTCAGACCAGTAAGTCTGGTCTTCTTACTAGAATTTGAGTTCTGCACCCCACCTTTCTCCTGCTCCATCCGGGACTCTCTGTTGTGTTCCCTGTCAGGGCAGTCATTGGTGGTAGCCAGGCACCATCTAGTTCTTCTGGTCTCAGGCTGATGAAGTCTCTGGTTTCTGGGGCCCTTTCTGTCTCTTGGGCTAATACTTTCCTTGTGTCTTTGGTGTTCTTCATTCTCTTTTACTCCGGGTGGTTGGGACCAATTTATGCATCTTAGATAGCCACTTGCAAACTTTTAAAACTCCAGACGCCACTCACCAAAGTAGGATGCAGAAAATTTTCTTATTAAGCGTTGTTATGCCAGTTGACCTCGATGTCCCCTGAAAGCATGGTCCCCAGACCCCTACCCCTGCTACTCTATCCCTCAAAATGTTTGATTGTATTCAGGAACCTTCTTAGCTTTGGTTTAGTCCAGTTGTGAAGCACCAAATGTGTTTCAATGAACCGTCTTTGACATTCGTTTCTGCGGTGCAGTGTACACTCCTGACCTCCTTGTACAGAACTTTTGAAGGCAATTTCATCTTTTTTGGCTGATGGCGCATCGTGCACATCGCTTTCTGTGTGAGAACAGCCATGCTGTGAAGCCCTCAGGGCCCGCGGGGGGTGTGGTGTTTGCCCGGTCACTGCGTGGTCCCATACTGCTGTGCCTCTACCACGTGAGTGTCTGTTTCCAGAGCATTTTTGTTCTCTCCCCACACTGGCATGACGTCCCCTCCTTCTTCTACCCTGCAGCAGCTTGGAAGCCACACCATCGAGCTGAGTGGGATTCTGCATGAAGTGGGGTGTCAGGCTCCCAGTGAGGATGGCAGGCCTGTCCTGGGGTTCAGCCCCCGAGCTTTGGTGCATATACCTTCATCTGAGCAGCTCACAGACCATTCTGTTGTACTTAGTTCTGGTCTGGGAAGGTGCAGGTGTCGGATGGGGGAGTTCCAGGTCATTGAGCTGTGTCTGAAGTGGCCTGCGTGGGGAAGTTGAGAAGGGTGCCTGACCTGACCTTAGAACACGCCTGCGCAGATAGGCGGCCTGTGGGATACACACCGGGAAAGGGGGCAGAGGCAGTCATGTAGGGGGCAAGTAACAGCATCCCTGTACCCCACCTTTGGAGAGGACTCCCCGCATCATTGCCTCCGTGGGTGGGCCAGCCTGGATTCATGCCCATCACCCTGAGGGTGAGGCCCATCCACCAGGGGTACTGGAGATTATCCTCCACCGAAGGGCACCCCAACACGCCACCCCACGTGGGGCTCTCCCTCTTCAGACCTCCTGTCCCCACCCCGCTAGCATTCCTCAGTGTGACGTGCTGAGCGATCCCTGTCTCTGTGTGTGGCTTGTCTCCCCAGCAGATTGGCACATTCCAGGAGGGACCCCATCTTGCCTCCTCAGTTGTCATAATACAGGTAGCTTCATTTGTTCATTCATTTATTCACAGTATTTATTCACTGGGTGAACAGAAATAGACGTGGCCTCTGCCCTTAGGTTTTCTGTTGTTATCCATAAGTATTCATTGGCTTATTCTTGGAAGAGATCGCCAGGCCCTTCCTCCTAGTCTGTCTGAATCTGGAAGCTCTGCTGAAATTCTGTCCTCCGTAGGTGACCCTGCTGGTATTTGAAATACCAGTGGCATAGTTTCTGGTATCATAGCAACATGCAAACCACCACAGTATGACATCATGTTTGATAAAGTAGAGGGTCAGCGAAAACAAGGGAAACCCTCTGTGAGATGTACCGACATAGCTGTGACAATGGACTCAAACATACCAACAATTGTGAGAATGGCACAGGACCAGACAATGTTTGGTTGTTATACGTAAGGTTGCCTTGAGTCAGATCAGACTCGACAGCAGCTAACAACAACAACTGCCCTCAGGGAGCTGACAGCCCGTGAGGGAAGTGAGAATGATCACATAGCCACACAAATGTAGATAAGATTGCAACCCTGACAGTGGAGGAGCGGAGGCAAGAGCCCGTTAGAGGAGCTCTGACCGGATAAGAAGTCATGGAAGGCTTCCTGGAAGAAGTGATGTTTTTGCTGAGGTCTAAAGGATGCAGGGGTTAATGATAAGAGAGCGGCCAAGTGCATCCCAGGCAGAGGGAGCAGCAGGTACAAAGGCCCTGTGGTAAGAGAAGCAGAGCGAGGACCAGGGACTGAAGGGAGGCAACGTGGATGGAGTGCGGGGGTGGAAAGCAGGTGATGGAGCAGGGGAGAGGGGTGCGAGCTGAGGCTGGTGAGGAAGTCCAGCCTGAGCAGGCATCACAGACCACGTGAAAGGGGATGGTCGTCATTCAGAGTGCAACAGGAAACCTATGAAGGCTTTTAAGCTGGCAGAGATGGAAAAATGACATGATTAGATTTGCATCTTGAAAAGATCACTGTGGCTGCTGCGTCAGGAACCAATTGGAGGTTGGCCAAAGTGGGGGTGAGGGGCCCTGATGGGAGGCCAGTGTGCAGGGCTGGCCCAAGTGACCACAGCATGGAGCAAGGTGGTGATGGTGGAGGAAAGGTGATAGGTTCAAGAGAGATTTTGAGTTCTTGGAAATGGATTATTTGGATGGGGAGTGAGGGAGAATGAGGATCAAGGGCGATTGCTGGGGTTTTGGCTTGTGCAACTGGATGGATGGTGGCATCCCACCCCGAGGCGGGCATGCTGGGAAGGACAGTGGCTGTTGCCCACTCTTTTTGGTGTACTGTGCTAAGCACATTCATAGATCACCTCCCTTGACCTTCCCAATTATGGTCTGAGGTATGCCTGTTACCAACATTTTACAGATGAGGAAGTGAGCCTCAGAGAAGGTAAGTAACAAGTCCAGGGTTGCCCAGCTTCTAAATGGCAGACTCTGCTCTTTGGCCCCAAAGCCTGTGCCCTGTGGGCTATACCCTGAGGCCTCCTTTTCTCTGTGTTCTACAGGCTGGGATGTACATTTGCAAAAGAAATGAATGGAGTGACTGGGACAGAAGTGAGGAGAGAGGGTGTCTGTGGTCTGAAGGCCCAGCATTTATTGTTTCTTTCAGAGTCAGGCCCCAGAATCTAGACTTGGTTTATTTAATGCTCAGACAATTTTGTGCTGCAGGTCCGGCAGCCAGGCCCAGGAAGCCAGTGCTTGCTTGCCCAGAGCAATTCTGCTCAAAGGAAGCCCATTTTGGGCAGGGAAGCAGGTGGCCACCCCAAGCCATCCTTGACCACATTTTGTGCATTCTATTTGCACAAGTTGATGTAGAGGCTGGCTGGCTCGCTCTTGCTGGCTTTTTAAATACCACCTGCTTAATTTTCTTTATGGGAGCCTGGGAACAAAGACCAGGCCCATGAGGGGAAAAGCCTCATTATTCTCTTATTGATCCAAGATTTAATAGAGAGAGTAGCAATTTATGTATTATTTGAACTGGAGCATGTTATCTTTTTGCTGGCCCTCGCCTCGTAGTAGCACCAACTCCCCTAGCCAGCCAGGGAGGCTGCAGGCGCATGAAGACGACAAGAGCTGGCAGGAGGACCGTGGGTTCCATTGCGTGGTGGTAGCCTGGAAGCAGGGCTGTGCGGAGGCCGGGGGAGGGGGCCTCATGACCCTGACTGCCACAACACTGGCAGGACACAGGGAGGAGGAGGCGCACGGGGAAACCGTTGCTGCCACTCTGCCTTTGGTGGTGGTGGGGGCTGATTTTCTCTGTCACCTGGCTTCGGTCTAGGGAGCAGACAGGACTGTTCCCTCTGCTGGGGAAGGCAGAGCTCCCAGCCCCAGCAGGGACAGGCCACCTGCCCTTCCTCCCTGCCCCCCCAGTTTCCCACCCCCAAACTGGGAGCTGACCAACAGCCTTTGACCCAGCCTCTGAGGGCGACTGGCCCACACTGCTCCGTGCCCCCAGGCTGGGCAGCTCTGTGCACCTCAAGTCTGCGAGCAGAGGACAGGACATAGCCTTGGTGGTCTCTCTCCTACTTTTGACAGTGAATCAGTCAGACGATACTTACCAAGGTTACATGTGTGCTCATCCTTCAAAACCCTGCTTCCTAGTGAGTCTCTGTTTATGGTAATGGAAAATTTTGCAGTGATTATTGGTGATGGTTGCACAGCATGATTAATGGAATTGATATCACTAAATTGTACACATGAAAAATGTGGAATTAGTAAATGTTATATATAAGGTTACAATAAAAGAATTTTTTAAGCAAGTTTTTAACTCCCCCACCCCCTGAAAAAGAACACTTACTTCCTTGTAACTCCTGTGCAGCCTCCACCGCCCCCACCCCAGCCCAAGGCAGGCCGGCCTCTGACCCAGCCTTCCGTGCACATGGCTGCCTTGTCTGCGCATCACTGGGCACCGTGAGGGTTGGGGCTGCCCCTTGATCCTTGTCCTCCCCACACCCGGCTGTAGCGGTGCTCAGTAGAGGAAGTTATGTGAATTAGCAAATCAAACGGTGAGTTGGAGTTGGATGGGTGGAGTGGAGACAAGAGACAGACTGATAAGGACAAATGAGTGAGCGCATTGGTCTGATGGGGAGCGAGAGTTTGTGGGGACAGGCTGTTGGGCTGGATTTCAAGAGTCCTGAAGTGCCAAGACTGAGGGCTAGAGCTTATCGTCCGGCGCTGTGCAGCAGAACATTCTCTGATGATGAAGACGCTCTACATCCCTGCTGTCCAGTATGCAGCCACTAGCAAGTGTGGGTTTTGAGCTCTGAAGTCTTAATTCATTTCAATTTAAATAGCCACATGTGGCTGGTGACTACCGTATTGGACAGCGCAGGTCTACAGGATGATCATGCAAGGCTTTAGAACGGGGGGCAAGGGGATGCATTACCACTGCTAATGAAGACTGGGATGTAGCTCAGTCAGTCCTCAAAACAACCCTTGCAGATAAATATGGTTATCTCATTTTACAGGTGAGAACATTTGAGGCTTAAACCCATTGCTGTCAAGTCAATTCTAACTCATAGTAACCCTATGGGATAGAGTACAACTGCCCTACAGGCTGTAATCTTTACAGAAGCTGACTGCCACATCTTCTCCCGCGAAGCGGCTGATGGGTTCTAACCACTGGCCTTTTGGTTAGCAGCTGAGTGCTTAACCACTGCAGCACCAGGGCTTCATTTGAGGCTTACAGAGGTATATTAGTTTCCTAGGGCTGCCATAACAAATCACCAAAAATTGGGTGGCTTAAAACAGAAATTTATTCTCTCACAGTTCTGGAGGCCAGAAGTCCGAACTCAAGGTGTCGGTTGCTGTGTTCCTTCCAGAGGCTCCAGGGAAGGATCCTTCCTTGCCTCTTCCGGTATCTGGAGGCTCCTGGAGTTCCTTGGTTTGTGACCATAATCTCTGCCTCTGTTTTCACGTGGCCACTTCCCTGTGTCTCTGTGTGTCTTCTCCCCTTCTTAGAAGCGTATCAGTCATTAGATGTGGGATCTACTCTAAATCCAGGGTGACCTTATCTTGATATCCTTAATTACATCTTCAAAGACCCTATTCCAAATAAGGTCACTTTCACAGGTACCGGGGTCAGGACTTGGACACACCTTTTAGGGAGACACTATTCAACCCAGTAGGAGTCCCTGGGTGGTGCAAATGGTTAACGCATTCAGCTGCTAACCAAAATGTTGGAGGTTCAATCCACCCAGAGGTACCTTGGAAGAAAGGCCTGGCAATCTACTTCTAAAAAATCAGACACTGAAAACCCTATGGAGCACGGTTCTACTCTGGCACACGTGAGGTATCTGTGAGTCGGAGTCAACTCAATGGCAATTGGTAAAATTCAGTTCACTATATGAGGCTTGAGTAGCTCACCCAAGGACCCACTGGGCCTTTCTTGCTCCGGATCCTGTGCCCTCAGCACCATGCTGCACGGCCTCTGGAAGTGCTGAGAGCAGTGTTTCAGGAAAATAAAATTGGTAACAGAGTACAGGATGGAGTGAGCCTGGGTGGATCTGGGGCTCGAAGTGATTCCAGGGGGAATGATGCACCCATTTCTAGGGCTTCCCGTGTGTGGAGCAAAATGAGGGGCTCTTGAGGTGGGGGGATCTAGTCCTATTGGGGGCCAGAGGCTGCACTTCCCCGGCATGTGTGGGAAGGGTCACCTCCTGAGCACCAGAGAGGAAGATTAGACTGAGGGAAAGTCTGCAGGGTGCTGGAGGGAGGCTGCTGGGCTGGAAACCTCTCTCCTGCACAGAGCTGCCCTCCCTCCTGAGAGATGCCATGGAGGACAGAGCCAGACTCCCCGCCCAAGTCTGTGCTCTCAGAACGAGAGTGTCACAGAGCTGCTGAGCACCTGCCACCTGCACCCACATCCCCAGTGGGGCCTTGTCCCAGGCCATTACCTTCTTTGCCCATTCCCTTGCTGATGAGATGAGAGCCATCAGCCACATCCCCAGGGCCACACTAAGTGGAAACAACTCCCTGGAGAGTGGAGGCACCAGCCTGGCACCTGGGCAGGGGAGGGGGACCTGGCTCTCCTGAGGTCTGGAAGAGGGGAGCCATGGAGTCAGACCAGCCTGGACTCAAGTTTCTCACTAACTAGCTGTGTGACCTCAGGCAGGTTCTTGAACATCTCTGAGCTTCAGTTTCCTCATCTGTATAATGGAAATCATAATATCCACCTCTTTCATGCTTTGTTGCCAGGGTCACAGTACCTGGCCCAGATAATAGCCCAATAAATGGCAGCAATTGATGTTTTATTCCCTCCTGATTCTAACACCATTGTCTCATCCCATAGCCTGTGGAAAGGACGGTGAGGGGGGAGTGGGGGGGTTCCCCATACCACAGCTCAGGGTTTCCAGGGTTTGTTAGGGTTTAGACCACAGCCACTAAAGCCCTCCGCCCAGAGTAGCCCCCCAGGAGTCTTTGTTTAGGAAGCAGTGAATATCTGTTTATGATGATAGAAAATTTGGCAACAGATACTGGTGAATGGTTGCACAACATGATTAATGTAATTGGTGTCACTGAATTATACATGTAAAAGTTAAATTGGCAAACATGTTTTTTATATACATATTTTTAACAACAATTAAAAAAAAGCGAGCGGCCCCCTAGAGTGCTTCGTGGGTGTGTAGGGTGAGCTGTCACTGAACCCTGTAAACATGTAGAAAACGCAGTGAGTAAACCTCACATCTGAGAAGACCATACTCATTTTCACGCTTGCACGGTGTGTAGGAGCTGGTGGGGATCAGCCAGGAAACAAAGCCAGCTGGCTTCAGCACCCGCCTCTTCTCTCCTTTACCCAAGGGAGGAGGGGCCCATATTGTGGGTTTATGGGGACCCTACCCTGGATATGGGTCCCTGGGTGGTGCAAACAGTTAAGTGCTCAACTACTAGCCAAAAGGTCGGTGGTTTGAACCCATGCAGAGGCACCTCAGAGCAGTTCTACTCTGCACACATGGGGTCGTCATGGGTCCGAATCAATTTGATGGTAACTAACAACAACCCTGGAGATAGAAAGATTGGGGTAAGTGTTGGGAGGGGTAGGAGAGGAAGCTCTTGTGGGAGAGGGAAAATGTCCCCAGACTGAGTCAGCGATGGTGGCTTAGGGTTCCAAAGAGACGGACTGTAGATAAGAAGCTGAGCCTTAGCCCAGCAAAGACCCCAAACCCAAGCCTGGCACAGAAGTGGCTGCCCCCTGTCTACTTCAAGGGACCATGAGAGCTTGGAGGGTGAGCAGTGCATCAGTGAACAGCATGGACAGTGCCTAGGGACCCTCCCCAGATATACTGGGCTGCTGAAGACCCTGAGCCTAGGACCTTCACCAGACCTGGGGAGAGGCCAGTTATGGCTGTATGGACTTTCCTGGCAGCCAGGGGGACAGGAGCTTGGAGCAGATTACATTTTATTTGGACAACTAAAAGAAATGTGCCATTTCTTGTACCTGAATGTTGGTTGGTAGCAAACCCTCATCCCCCACAAATGTCTCATAGCTTCCCTTCCACTGCGTGCTGGCTCCCTCCCTCCTGCAGCGCTGGGCTCAGCCACCCCAGTCAGGCAGGTGACGACATGCTTTGGGAAGCCAAGTTGGTGACATTTCTCTCTTGGTGGAGCAATGTGCTTCTTGCTCACTTGGCAGCCTGCAGAAAAGGCCAAGCAACAGATCCAGCCTCCCCCAGCAGGGGCACAGGAGAGAGCCCCCACCCCTCAGGGATAGGCAGCTGCCCACATGGCAGAAAGATTGATTAGCTGTGAGACAGTCCTCCGAGGAGGAGAAGGCATCACTGAATCAGACTCTGCCTGGGTTAGCTAGGAACAAGCGTCAGCACCATCAGGGCCCCCTCTGCCTTCCAGCGGGTTTCCTTGTGGCCTTTCCCACCTCTGCTTGTTGCTGCAGGTTAAGTGGAAGCAAAATATGTATTTAGAAGTTATGAGCTTAAGCAATGCTATAGAATGAAAAGCACTGTAGAAGCTAGGTTCTGGCTATTTCCATGTCTGCAGGAAATTACATAATGGCTAAAAGCTCTAGAGGAGCCTGGGTGGCATAGGTGGTTTGCAATATAACATAAAGGTTGCTGCTAACATAAAGGCTGGATTTGAACTCACCCAGCAGTTTTGCAGAAGAAAGGCCTGGCAAACTGCTTCCATAAAGATTGTTGTTATTTGGTGCCGTTGAGTCAGTTCTGACTCATAGCAACCTTATGTATAACAGAACAAAACGTTTTCCAGTCCTGTGCCATCCTCACAATAATAGGTATGTTTGAGCCCGTTATTGCAGCCACTCTGTCAATCCATCTCATTGAGGGCCTTCCTCTTTTTCGATGACCCTCTACTTTACCAAGCATAATGTCGTGTTACAGCCAGGAAAACTCTACGGAGCAGTTCTACTCTAATACACAGGGTCACCCTGAAGAGACTCAAGGCAAACAACAACAACAGAAGCTCTAGAATCCTTTTCTTACTAGCTGTGTGAACTTGGGCAAATTCTCTGAGCCCCAGAGCCCTCGTGTAAAATGGGTCTAATGCTTACATAATAGGGTTACTGGGATGGTTAAATGAAGTGATACTTACAGGGGGCTTGGCCTAGAGTAAGTGCTCATGCTGCCACTAGTATTTCTCACTATATCATCTTCTGACCTGTCTAGCACATCTGTGAGTTTTTTGTTCGTTTGCTTTTGCATGGCACATACAAATGTACGTTTTCTTTGTTGAGTAACATTATTTCCTGCCTGCAGTTTCACATATCAACACAATCTGGAGGTTAGGACCATATTCTGGTGTGTTTGCCTGAATCTTCCCCTGGTCTTGGCCATTTGGGTTGTTTCTAGTTCTTTGCTATTAAAGATGATGCAGCTGGGAATATCAGCAAGTTTATTTTTCTCTGTATCCTAACAAAACCTAATTGCGGGACTGAATCGATATCATGAGAAGCATTCATTGTGCCCCAAAGCCAACCAAGGATTTTGGGATTGTCTGTGCCTTTTGGAGTATCTACCCTCTTCCCTTGGCCTACAGCAAATGCTGTTCCCTTGGAAAATGCAAAAGTGAACCTCAGATGGTACCCAGCTGCCATTACTGAACGTTTTGGTCAAAGATTCTATAGAAGAATCCTGATCAAAACGGGGGGAAATGCAGAACAGAATTTCAAATCTTCATGGAATCTAGACTTTCTGGAGTCATTGAAGGTAGATGAACTGTTGCCCTGAGATAATCTTTAAACTTTAAACCGAACATATTCCCTGAAGTCTTCTTTAAACTAAAGACCAGTTTAGTTTAGTTTGTAAAGAATGTCTGCCTTGAGTGTTGTGTTTTTAAATCTATACGGGATCAAATTGGCAACAGCAAAACAAAAAATTAGATAGGAAACTTAGGGGGCAGTGAGTTTATGTTAATGAATGAGGAACAATTCAGAAAAGGAGAGTGAGAAGGTTGTACAACTCGAAGAATGTGATCAATGTCACTGAATTGTACATGTAGAAATCTGTTGAATTGGTGTATGTTCTGCTGTGTATATTCTCAACAACAACAAAAAGTAAAATCAAAAAAAAAAAAAAAAAAGTGAGCCATAATCACAGCTTTCCTAGCCCCTCAGCCGAGGAGGAAGCAGCTGAAGTGTTTATGTTTCTCTCTCTTGTAGAAAGTCTGCACCAAATGTGGGATCGAGGCCTCCCCCGGCCAGAAGCGGCCCCTGTGGCTGTGTAAGATCTGCAGTGAGCAGAGAGAGGTAGAGTACCACCCGGGCACGCTGGAGGGTGCGGGGGACGCCGGGCAGAGCCCGGCACATTCGCTTATGGTCGCTGGGAGGGGTTTCTCTCAAGGTCAAGAAAGGATTAACAGGGTAGGGGGCACAGCGGACGAAGGTGAGGAGGAGGCACCTTGCTGGCTTGCCCATTTCCCAAGTGCAGAGATGCCAGTGGGCCCTGGTTTTGCTGTGCCTCTGGACCCTGGTTTCAGTGGGAAGTCCCTCCCACTGTCAGTGTACGTGCATGTGGCATTTGGGGGGCGGGGAGGGCGGCTATTGTTATAGTAATAGCTACCCTGGGTTGAAGATTTACTATGTACCTGGCACTGCACTAAGTTTTTGCATGTGTTAATTCATTTCATCCTCACATCAATCCCATAGGTAAGTCCTTTTATTGGTGGGGAAATGGAGGCACAAGAGGTTAAGAAACTTGTGAGCACCGGGATAGTTAGCAGGGGGTCTGGAAATCAAATGCAGCCAGGGTCTGCTGTGCCACTTCCAATGTCGCTTCTGGTGCTTTAAAAAAAAAAAAAAAAACGACACAAAGAACAATGATGAATCTGTGAAGCATCTCATAACATGGATGAAACTGGAGGACATTATGCTGAGTGAAATAAGTCAGTCACAAAAGGACAGATATTGTATGAGACCTCTACTGTAAAAACCCATGAAAAAGTTCACATACAAAAAGTAACAATCTTTGTTGGTTACCAGGATGGGAGGGTTGGGGGGAAATACTAAATAGGCAATAGGTAAGTGGTATCTTGGGTGAAGGGTGAGACAATACACAATACTGGGGAAACCAGCACAACTTGTACAAGGAAAAGTCATGGAAGCTCTGTAGACAGATCCAAACTCCCTGAGGGACTGAATTGCTGGGCGGAGGGCTGTGGGGACCGTGGTCTCGGGGAACATTTAGCTCAATTAGCATAACAGTTTATAAAGACAATGTTCTACATTCTACTTGGTGAGTAGCATCTGGGGTCTTAACAGCCTGTGAGCAGCCATCTAAGGTACTCCACTGGTCTCATCCCTTCGGGAGCAAGGGAGAATGAAGAGAACAGGATACAAAGAAAAGATTAGTCTGAAGGACTAATGGACCACAGCTACCAAGGTCTCCATCAGACTGAGTCCAGTACAGCTAGATGGTGCCCGACTACCACCACTGACTGCTCTGACCGGAATCACAACAGAGGGTTCTGGACAGAACTGGAGAAGGATGTAGAACAAAATTCTAACTCACAAAAAAAAGACCAGATTGACACCCTTTTAGCTCAGTGGTGAAGTCACTTCCAAGGTTCACCGTTCAGCCGGGAAGTGGACAGCCCCATAAAACCAAATGGAACTAATGAGGCACAGCAGTCCAGGGACAAGGACTAGAAGGCAGAAGGGGACAGGAAAGCTGGTGATAGGGAACCCAAGGTTGAGTAAGGATAGTGTTGATGCGTTGTGAGGTTGTTAACCATTGTCACAGGGCAACATGTACTGTTTAATGAGAAACTATTTTGTTCTGTAAACCTTCATCTAAAGTGAGAATAGCAGCACAATTGGAAGAGTGTAGTCGATGTCACTGAACTGTGCATGTAGAAATTTTTGAAATGGTGTATCTTTGGCTATGTATATTTTCACAAAAAAAAAAAAATAGGGTGGAGAAGGGAGAGGGTTGACATGTCGTGGGCTTGTTAACCGATGTCATAAAACAATATGTGTACTGCTGTTTAATGAGAAACTATTTGTTTTGTAAACCTTCACCTGAAGTACAATAAAGTATCTTGCTGAATTCTCACAGCAACTCAAGGAAGAGGGTATTAGCACCTCCATTTAGAGACAAGGAATCAGGGACAGGGACCTCCAGGCAAGATAGAATAATACTAGTTCACACTTTGAGGCTCTCTCTGTGACCTACCTGGTTCCAAAGACTTAGCAATGATAGATGAAAATATTTTTAAAGCAGCAGCAACAACAGGTAAACTTACCTGTGCTCAACAACGAGATATATATCTCAGTGGGTGAGAAGCTCAAAATAGTAAGAGGGGCTGAAGGCATGGCTTGCTGGGCTCTTTCAGGGCATGGGGACTAACAGTGTCCCACAGGAGGTCGGGGATCAGAGCCAGGGTCACTGAAAATGGGGGCTGATGATGGGGCATTCCCATCTAGAAGAGGAAGCTGAAACAAGGCAGGGATACACTCCAAGACTAGAGTTTAATCAGAAAGCTGAACACTGAGGGAAGCTAGAAGCAGAACACACAGCCAGGGCCTGGGCCAGGCTGCCCAGTGCTTTGATGGTTGGCTCTGGTAATAATCCTATGATCACCATGGACAAGCAGCTCACCACTAACCCAAGACACGTAGCTCTGCACTGGGGGAGTCAGGGGCTGGGTGGAGGCAACAGAAAAACCATTCCACAAGGAGAGCTGGATGAAAGGAGATGAGCAGTGTGCAGATAAAAATCTCTTTTAATTAAATATGAGTCTGGGGTCTTTTCCCCCTATGTCATTTTGGTGACAAAGATGGGATAACAAAATGGGACTTTAATAATGATTGGTTTACAGAGCTTTGTTGACTAGTTACCTACTTAGCGACATTACATTGATTGGTGGCTTACAAGTTTTGTTTTAAGGCTCCTTAGGAACAAATGATAGAGACAAGCTGTTTGGGTTAAGTTTCCTTTGGAAACAAGCTAACAAAATTCTGATTGGTGCTTGATGAGGTAAGATAGCTACTACATAGTGATATGGGTGCTTTGTTCGTTAGTTGCCACTTAACAACCATACAAATTCACAGAGTGGTCATAGGACATTCTTCTCTGGAAATGTGGAAGTTATGTAAAAGCTCTTTGGCTTTGTTACAAGGGGAAAAAAACCCACATTCTCTTAGATACCAGACAACAGACAGAACTGCCCTAACCAGTTTAGTTTTCTGGTTCTACAGGTTTCTACACAGAGTGAAATCTAACCTGGACCCCACTTTAGCTTTTCTTATTCAGGCCAGATACTTCATAGTAATTTTTTAGGGTCTTCATGTTATTCCCTCCTTTTGATCAAGGATTTTGATTGAACATCCTTTGATCACACTATGGGCATGCTTTCTTCTGCATGGATTGTTGATATATTGCTTCCAGGTAGAGACTCCATATTTATGGTTTATGCTTGATTTATTTCTTGTGTTGAGCCTCTTTCTCCATAGTCAGGGACCACTGGTTCCTTGGTTGCAGGGCAGCTCCAGGAAATTCACTGTGCTATGCCTGTGCAGCCATCTCCAGTGATTTTATTATGAGATGTCCTTAAACCCATAAAAACCCATTGCCGTCCAGTCAATTCTGACTCATAGCGACCCTATAGGACAGGATAAAACTGCGCTATAGGGTTTCCAAGGAGCAGCTGGTGGATTTAAACTGCTGACCTTTTGGTTAGCAGCCGAGCTCTTAACCACTTCACCACAAGATGCCCTTAGCATGGTCCTTATATCCTAGATGATGGCCCATCCTGGTTCTGGCCTTTAAAGTCACGACTTACTTAGTCAAATACCATCTGGTGCTTCAGCATGCATCTTGTCAAGATGTTGTTATCTGGGAGGGTAATGACTCAGAGACCTAGGCCAGATTGGAGGAATATCTGACCTCTTCATTGAAGCTAATATAGGGTGCAGGACTCATCCACCATGTTACAAAAGTGAGATGAATTAATGTACATAATTTGCTTCAGAGGTGAAGAGTTTCTTAAATTGGGCACACATTTCATAATACATTTGACAATTACAATTCCAATTGTTATCAGAATAACTATTCCAGTTTGCAATAAAGTTCTGACCCAAGACCCTATTCCTTGTGGTAACTGACTGAATAAATCAGAAAAAGAAAGTATAGCCATAGGTGGAATAGAGTGAAGCCAAACTACTTGTTGATATATTTTACAAATGTCTTCTTCCATTTCACTAGTGGTGTTAATTCAAGAGTAACAGGAGGTAGTTGCTGTTGATTGAGCCAGTCTGACAAAAGCATTATCCTTTTAAGCCTCACTCACTGGTTATTACAAGGCATAGTAACAAAGAACTTAAGAAAGGCTTGATAATGGAGGAAAATTGCCCAGAAGAAATAAACAAGAGCAATTAGCATACAAATGACTGAAAAATTAAAATAGGATTCTTTAAACAAGGGCATATATGAGTAAACAATGAGTGCAGCAAATAACTTAATGATTATTAAGAAAAATACAAAGGAACATTTTTAGGTTAAAACACATGGAAAGATTTACTTATACAAATTTGTCTTATCAGTTAATAAAACCTAGTTGATAGAATAAAGCTACTTTAAAACAATGAGAGTTAGGTACAGAGCAATAATTTCTATAACATTTATTCACCAAGGGAAAGTTATTAGTCCACAGACCTTAAAGGTATATAAGAAAAAAGAATAGCAAATACTAGAAAAAGAAATATACAGGGTCTGAGAATTGTATTTCTATTTATGTGTTCCAGTGTTTGGGAATAAAGAATTTACAGGCCTGGTCCTGGATCTTGGAATAAGTTGTTTTTTATTCTGGCAATTTTTGAGTTTTAGCTTGAGCCCTTGTCATGGATTGAATTGTGTCACCCAAAACCATCTGTCAACTTGGCTAGTCCATGATTCCCAGTATTGTGTGATTATCTACTATTTTGTCATCTGATGTGATTTTCCTATGTGTTATAAATCCTACCTCTATGATGTTAATGAGGTGAGATTGGCAGCAGTTATGTTAATGAGGCAGGACTCAGTCTACAAGATTAGATTGTATCTTGAGTCAATCTCTTTTGAGTTATAAAAGAGAGAACTAAGGAGAGAGACATAGGGACCTCATACCACTAAGAAACAAGAGCCAGGAAAATAGCATGTCCTTTGGACCCGGGGCCCCTGCACTGAGAAGCTCCTAGACCAGGGGAAGATTGATGACAAAGGACCTTCCTCCAGAACCAACAGAGAGAGAAAGCCTTCCCCTGGAGCTGACACCCTGAATTTGGACTTCTAGCCTCCAAGGCTGTAAGAGAATAAATCTCTGTTTGTTAAAGCCATCCACTTGTGGTATTTCTGTTATGGTAGCACTGGATGACGAAGGCAGAATTTGGTACTGGGAATGGGGTGCTGCTCTAACAAATACCTAAAATGTGGAAGTAGTTTTGAAACTGTGAACGGATAGAGGCTGGAAGAATTTTAAAGTGCCTAATAGTAAAAGCCTAGATTATGTTAAAGCGACTGTTGGTGGAATTATGGACATCAAAGACAATTCTAGTGAGGACTCAGAAGGAAGTGAGGAGAGCTGTTAACACTGGAGACAGTGCAGATGGTGAGAAGTAGCAGCAAAGAAACAGCAGAAGCAGAGAAATGGCAGTAGCAGAACCAGGAGACGAGCATAAGACAGTGCTGGAGCTGACCCACGGAGCAAGACAGCTGAGTGCCTTTGTGCAGGAGGCTTCCTGGCAGAGTGGGGTGTCTCCAAGCACTTATCAGTGGACCTAGGCTTGCTGACCCACTGAGCAAGAGAGCTGATTGCCTTATGGCTGAAGTTTACTAGTGGAGTGGGTTGCCGCCAGGCACTTATCAGTGAAGCTACAGAGCTTTGGGAACACTTGCCCCAGCAGGGCAGATGTGGGCAATGAGGCCTGAGGAGCCGAGAGTCCAAGGAACCAGGAAACAGAAGCTGAGGAGACAAGGAACACAGGAAGCAGAGCTGCCTCAGTCTCAAAGTGTGGAGTTTCCACTCAGATGGACTAGGAGAATGGGGCCGCCCAAAGCCAAGGGAGCAGAGTTGCCATTCCAGTGGGCCTGGAAGGTGGAGCCTGAAGCCCAGGGCCAAAAGGCCTCTACTCAGAATCCAGAGAGTACGGCCAATACCTAGAGTCTAGAGGGCAGGGCCACTGCCTAAATGGTCTCTGAGAAAAGAGGATTATTTTCAAACCTTTAGGGCTAATGTAATGTGTTTCTGCTGACTTGCTTGGTGCCTGTCATCCCTTGTTTCCCTCCAGTTTTTCCCATTTGTAATTTGTAATCTAGCTTGTGCCTGTTCCACCATTGTACTTTGGAAGCTGACAACTTGTATTCTAGATTTCACAGATGAGGAATTTTTGGATTTTAGACTTGGAGTTGATTTAAGACTTTTGCTATGATATGATGGGGTCAATGTGTTTTACATGTGGTAAAGACATGAATTTTTGGGAGCCAAAGGATGGAATGTCGTGGATTGAATTGTGTCCCCCAAAAATATCTGTCAACTTGGCTAGTTCATGATTCCCAGTATTGTGTGATTATCCACCATTTTGTCATCTGATGTGATTTTCCTATTTGTTATAAATCCTACCTTTATGATGTTAATGAGATGGAATTAGCGTCAGTTATGTTATTGAGGCAGGACTCAGTCTATGAGATTAGGTTTTGTCTTAAGTTGGTCTCTTTGAGATATAAAAGAGAGAAGTGAGCAGAGAGACATGGGGACCTCATGCCACCAAGAAACAAGAGCCAGGAAAACAGTGCGTCCTTTGGACCCAGGGTCCTGCACTGAGAAGCTCCTGGACCAGGGAAAGATTGATGACAAAGGACCTTCCCCCAGAACCAACAGAGAGAGAAAGCTCTCCTCTGGAGCTGGCACCCTGAATTCGGACTTCTAGCCTTCAAGGCTGTGAGAGAACAAATCTCTGTTAAAGCCATCCATTTGTGGTATTTCTGTTACAGCAGCACTAGATGACTAAGACAGTCCTTTAAATGGTTAAACTGTCCAAGTAGGAGCACCAGCTTTGGGAGAGGTGTATCTAGGTCTTAATTCTGTAATTTAACAGCACGACGATTAGCAAAGAGAACTACATATAGTCCTTTTTAACGAGGCTCCAGGGAATCTTTTAACTGATATCTTTTCTAATATATATAGTCTTCTGGAACAGTACTAGGCAGATTTTGAGATTTGGGCTTTTGGTTGTCAAAAGTGCCTTTAACCTGTGAAAATACTCTTTAGAGTACTGGATTAAAAATTGACAATATTTAACAATATTAGAGTTGGTATAAATAACATAAAGGAGGGCCATTTGCTTTTGAAGAATTCCTCGTCTCATTATAGTCATTTCAGCATTTATTTCTTGGAGTCCACAGGTGGAATTATTTAAAATATTCTGAATGTATTTAGTCAAAACTTAGACACAAGCCACAACATCTCTTAATTCATAGGATATTCTGTAACTAGTGTAGTGTTATTAGTTCTTGAAATAGCTGATTCTTATATTAAAAGAGGGAAAGAAAAAGAAAATTGTTTCCTATATCTAGAAATTAGAACACTGAACATCACTAATATTTTCACAAAAACCCTATGGTAATTCTTTTAGTTTACTTAGTCCTAGCCAATTTTGGTTCCATATTATTCTGGATCAGTAGCAATTTGAAAAAACTCTGTCAGTTTCTACATAATTGATTCAGTCCCATGGCATTTATGTTCAAAATATTATAGTCCTCTTTATGAGTCTGATACAGACTGTTCTGATGCATTTTCAGTGAATTAACAAGGTGTAAAACTTATCTATGAATGATAAACTTAAAAATGGCTATAGTTAATTTATTTTTTTTATTGTATTTTAGATGAAGGTTTACAGAGCAAACTAGTTTCTCATTAAACAATTAATACACATATTGTTTTGTGACCTTGGTTGCCACTCCCATGACATGTCGACACTCTTTCCTTCTTGACCTTGGGTTCCCCATTACCAGCTTTCCTATCCCCTCCTGCTTTCTCATCCTTGCCCCTGGGCTGGTGTGCCCATTTAGTCTCGTTTTGTTTCATGGGCCTGTCTAATTTTTGGCTGAAGGGTGAACCTCAGGAGTGACTTTAGTACTGAGTTAAAAGGGTGTCCAGGGGCCATACTCTTGGGGTTTCTCCAGTCTCTGTCAGACCAGTTAGTATGGTCTTTTTTTGTGAGTTAGAATTTTTTTCTACATTTTTCTCTAGCTCTGTCTGGCACCCTCTGTTGTGATCCCTGTCAGAGTAGTCAGTGATGGTAGCCAGGCACTATCTAGTTATGCTGGACTTAGCCTGGAAAAGGCTGTGGTACTTGTGGTCCATTAGTCCTGTGGATTAATCTTTCCCTTTTGTCTTTGGTTTTCTTCATTCTCTCTTGCTCCAGATCGGGTGAGACCAGTGAAGTATCTTTGATGGCCACTCACAAGCTTTTAAGACCCCAGACACTACTCACCTAAGTAGAATGTAGAACATTTTCTTTATAAACTGTGTTATGCCAGTTGAGCCAGATGTTTCCTGAGATCATGGTCCCCAGCTCTCAGCCCAGTAATTGGATCCCTCAGGGAGTTTGGATGTGTCTGTGGAGCTTCCAATGACCTTATAAAAATATCTATGGTTAATTTATAATAATAATTCTTAAAAGTGAAAAGACTTGATGGGCGTTAATTACAAAAGTAGTGTAAAACCAAATGAAGTTAAATAAAACTTTAGATAAAAATATCTTTAAACGTAATGATTATTCTCATTTCCAAAGAGCTTTAGATATAACATAATAATTTTGAGGCATGGTACCATATAGTCAGGATATATCAAGAATGTATTAAGCTACACCTTTGAATAGTAATAAAAACTTTATGGGTAAATGGTGTGAATTCATTCGTTGAAACCATTGGTTTTGATGATGCTGAATTTAAAAGGAAACAAAGTTTTGACAGTTTAGCAATTTAAATAATAAAATGATGTAATATCATGTGCTTGTTGTCCAGCATTAGGTAAAAATTATTGACATATAATTTTTAATTTAAAAAATTGTTACTTTTCCTGATTTTGACAACGTATTTTATGTCATTTATAACGTACAAATAAATCTTTTTTGTATTTTTCTTTTTTTACAAAACAAATTGTGGCTGTCTACAACGTTTCAAAGTTGTCAGGAGTCTATCAGAAACAATACTTAAGTTATTTAAAGCGAAGATTTTAAATGTAAAACCCTTACTTTTTTTCAAAACAATGTGGCTTTGTTTTTGATTCAGGAATTTATTTTGTTGAACCTTTGTTTTTGAGGAAGATTGCACAAAAAATAAAATTGACCTTTCAGCCTATTAATTGAGGGAAATTGTTATTTTAACATGAGAAACCTAATTATTTGCTTTATATGTTATTTGACATTAAGCTTTAAAAAATTCTTATGAATTAACTCATTAAGCTTTTAGTTGCAATAAACCAGAACTTTGATATTAAACAAAAATCTTTAATAAGCCTTTTAAATTTCTTGTCTTTGTTAAATATTTCTTATAACTCTTTAAGTGACATAAAATGAACATATTTATTATCAGATATAAATATATATATATCCTTTTCCTGTGGTATACAAGTAAGAGTCTGTAAACAAGTTATAATGAATATCTATCAACTTAGTTTAATATCAGTAAATTAATTTATCTGTAATATATTACTAATATATAATACTTATATATCACAAAATATAATTACTGTAAACAGTTTCATCTTATTCTGGATTTAATAAAATTGTTATTCTTTTTCTCTAAGTAAAACATATTTTATATAATATCGAGCTGAAGTTATTTAGAAAGCTTTAGTTTTTAAGCTGTTGTTTTTAAAGTTGGCATAAAAATATTTGTTAGAACAAAATTATTTTTTATAAATTCTTGGGAATGTTAGGACTATTTAATTTATAGGAATGTTTAGTTGTCATTAAACCAATTAGAATAAGTTCTTTAAAGGAGTATTATAATATAATTTAATAATACCATCCAGAGGTAAGAAATTATTTTATTTTCATAATTCTGGTTTTTTTTCATGTTTCATAGGATCGTTTAGAGATTGCAATTTAGAATAATTCATTTCTTTTTAAGTCTTTGTTATATCAATCAAAATGAACAATTAATCTTTTTTCAGTGTACTTTTTTAAATAGACTAATTCATATTAAAGTTTTTTAGAGTAGCTATTGAAAACCTAATTCATAAGACAGACACAAGAAGTCATCTTATTTGAAGCTGAGGGTTAGAGTGACCTACCTTATGATGGCACACAGAGTGAAAAAAAAGGAAACCCAGATTGAATGCTTTCTTTAGATTAGAACCGAAGTCCTCAAGACAGAATCTTATCCACTTTTCTTGGTGACTTACAGCAGATTTTGTCCAAGTGGTCACCATCTTGGGTGAAAATCACATACTCATTAGCTAATTCAAATAACAGGCTTCTAAGGTCTCTGCCCATGTTTTTCTTTATGATTTTCCATTCTATGACAACCAACAACAAAATAACATTCTTAAAACAGCACAACACAAAACAAGACAACACACACATACATACAAATAGCTACACAATTTCAAGCTCTTTCAGTCAGGTTGACCTATCTTAAAATTATCAGAGATCTCCTTTGGATCTAGTCTGAGAATCCTTGCCCCAAACTTGGACAAGTAACCTTTACCCCAAACCTGGGACAGGTAACCTTTGCATCTAAACTGGAGCAAGTATTTTCTGAAGCCTTTTTTTGCAAATTGGAAATTTTAAAGCCAGCATCCCAGACCAAAACATCTGCAAGACAGCAGACAAAAAAGAAGCTAAAAATGTTTACTAGAGCACAAGCAGAAACAAAATCCTACTTAATCTTTTACTTGCCTCTTTTCTTGGCAATGAGAAATTACATAGTTGGTAGGTTCAAAGAATTCCTTACTTTACTAGTATTTTTCTAATAAGAGAACTATTTTATTTCTTTTTTAATACAAGGGTAAATGTAAATTCTGTGAATAATTTGGTAAACAATTTTGCTATCAGGTCTTCGCTAAAGTTTAGTTGTTGGGTGCTAGCAGTATCTAACTTCTTTCTAACTTATAAGTTCTCCTTTAGGGACTGCTTGTTGATAATTAAAAAGATCAGTGTTTAAAAGCCAAATTCGCTTAGTAATGGAAATTTTTCTTAGTCTGGTCTATAATGCTTGAATTAAACTAGAATGTTTTGTAAATAGTTTGGCTAAATGATATGCAGTTTTCCTTTTTCCCCTTGTTTGTAGTTTTGAACTTTTGCCCAATTAATCTTTCTTTGGGGGGGGGGGGACCATAGGGATGACATTTTTAAAACTTAGCTACTGCTTTTGTTTTATCTAATAATTCAATGCCTGAAGCATTGGGTTTAATCATTAATCACTTTTCAGGGTTTTTTCTTTTTTCATACTTTTTCAGCCCATTGTTAGGCTTTTCTATGTCCTACTAACGTATTATTTAAAACAAATCTTCATAAACTAGGTTTACAAGTTTTTACACAAGTGCCATATCTACAGGTGTTATGACTGTAACATGCCCTCCTTTTTAAGGTGATTGCAAGTGGAATTATCATGGTCATGAATGAGAGTGGTGTCCTTAAAGGATGATTGGGAACCTTTTGACAATTGCAAGGGGCTTCGCTTTTGACTAAGGAGTAAAAGTGACTGTAGGAGATTTTATTTTTTCCTTCAGGATATTTAATTTTAAATGGCATTTTATAATGAGGTTTTCTCCTTTTCCTAACAGGGCAGTCAGTTTTAGAGTCTTAAATAGAACTCATTGTTATTTCTAGGGCTTTTGGAAGTATTTCTTCAGCCATCTTGTTTTAAAGCAAAACTGGCCTGGACATCTTTCCAGCCAGTGTGTAATTTCTCACTTGGCTGGATTTGTAGTTGCCACATGACTGTAAGCCATTGATTTACTTGTCAAGGAGTTTCTCTGGTTAGAGCTAGTTTATGAGTCAAACCTGTTAGTCTCAGAGGAGTCATTTTTCAGTAGACAGGTAGAGAGAAAAAAAATGGCCAGCAAAGAAGCAAAAGGGAACTTTATTAGGTGCCTGAAAGCTTAACTTTGCTTATTATTTTAAAGTCTCCTTTTTTCCAATCCACTGCGCAGAAAAGTTAATTTTTACTGAGCTCGAAATTTTTCCAGACCAGCCACCAGTCTGTTTCCTTATCACTGGTAAGAACATGCTATTTCCCAAGATACTGAACTGAATTCAGCCCATAATTTCTGATAAGTGGCCACAGTACTAGAGGGAAGTTCACCCTGGTACTTTGAACTGGCATTCCCCACCCTTACCAGAGTTCAGCACGTGCTGTTTCACCTTTAAAAGTTACGAATCTGCAGATACTAGCAAGCACCACTATATGGTGCTAGAACACAACTGAAACCATTTCAGTTTCTCTTGAGACAAACTGTTTATGGCTCCAGGCCTCTGTTTTCAAGACAAAACAATCACAAACAAAAATCAAAAGGAAAGCATGGAGGGATATCTGAGAGTTTCCAGACAAAGAACACAAAAAAAGCTTAATAAAAGTCTCAGAGAACCACCCCACAAATTACAGGCTTCCAGTATAAGAGGACTTACCTCTGTGGGATTCCCAGGGTCCGTGGAAAGCGGGCCTGCTCTGATCCTTGACCCCTCGAGTCCTGCTGAAGGAAGACAGCTTTGGATCCCATCCTCATCACCAAAATGTTATGGTGGGGAAAAGAACCCAGACTCAAATCTCTTTTGATTAAATTTAAGTCTGGGGTATTTTTCTCCCATGACATAACAGAGCTGATATTGCCAAAAAACGAACTCAGAGTCTTATAGTGTAAGTGGCTGAATTACAATGCCAATTGAATTCCCAACCTCAAATGGTGTCTGAAGTTAATGTGAGGGCATTGATTGGTAAGAAATGGGATCCTGAAACTTGGGATGGGGACATATGGGCAAACAATCAGGAAGCTGAGGATACTGAGCCTCTAAATTCCATTGAATCACTTCTGCCAACAGAACCAGCCCTCTCCCATCTGAAGAGATGACTCCATCTTTGTTTGCTAAGCCACCCTCCCCAGTAAAACCATTATCCCTTCCACCCCCATCTGATGAGATTAACCCAGTTGTGTCTCAAGAGATGTCTGAGATATTGCCTGGGGTGGCATCTGAGTCATCACCTGGAGGGGCATCTGAGTCATTGCCTGGGGCTTCGTCTGAGGCAGATGCCTTACAAGACATTGCTGAATGTTCTCAGAACACATCCCCACCACTCATTTTTGTTTCTAGACCTATAACTAGACTTAAATCCCACTGAGCCCCAAAAGGTGAAGTATAAAGTGTGACCCAGGAGGAGGTAAACTACATTCCAAAAGAACTGTTTAACTTTTCTAATATGTACAAACAGAAACCTGGAGAATATGTGTGGAATGGCTATTAAGGGTGTGGTATAAAGGTATAAGGAACATAAAGTTGGATCAGTCTGAGTTTATTGATATGGGCCCACTAAGCACAGACTCTTCATTCAGTGTTTCAGCTCAAGAGGTTAGGGAAGGATCTAATAGTTTATTTGGTTGGTTTGCTGAAGCATGGATTATGCGGTGGCCTACACTAAATCAAGTTGAAGTACCAGACCTGTCTTGGTATAGTGTAGAAGAAAGTATCCAAAGGCTTAGGGAAATCGGCATGTTAGAATCGATTTATCAGGTTAGCCCCACAGGGCCACACATGGAATGCCCAGAGGACACACCTTTTACCACAACGGTGAGGAACAAATTTGTGAAGGGAGCCCCCACATCTGTGAAGACTGCTGTGATTACTATTTTATATAAGTCAGATTTGACAGTGGCCCTAACTGAATTGACACCTAACTACAGTGGGGCTGAGAGGACCCCGTGATGGTAGGGACCAAGTGGCAGCACTCAATCAACAAAGACAAGGTGGGCGTGGTTACGATAATGGACAGCGAAGTCAAAGCAGTAATCAGAATAGTCCGACTCGTATAGATTTATGGCATTGGCTACTTCGTCATGGTGTCCCTAGGAGGGAAATAGATGGGAAATCTACTAAATATTTATTTGATCTGTACAAGTGGAAGAATCCTAGATCAAATGAATGTCAATCAAACTCAAAACACAGCCCCTCAATCAATTCCTAGACTTGAGAGGAGGCTAGGTCCTCTTGAGGAAGGACCTAACTACACTGTCAAAAATTTATACTGTTAATCTTTCTCCTGTCCTTCCCCAAAGGGATCTGTGGCCTTCTTTGAGAATGATTGTTCATTGGGGAAAAGGAAATAATCAGATTTTTGGGGATTAGTGGATACTGACTCTGAACTGACACTAATTCCAGGAGACCCAAAACATCACTGTGGCTCACTAGTCAGAGTGGAAGCATATGGAGGTCAGGTTATTAATAGAGCCTTAGCTCAGGTTAATCTCATGGTGGGTCCCCGAACCCATCCTGTAGTGGTTTCCCAAGTTCCAGAATGCATAATTTTAATAGATATACTCAGCAACTGGCAGAACCCCCACACTGGATCCCTGACAAGCGGAACAAAGGCTATTATGGTAGGAAAAGCCAACTGGAAGCCATTATAACTGCTCCTACCTAAGAAGATAGTAAACCAAAAGCAATACCGCGTTCCTGGGGTAATTACAGAGTTTACTGCTACCATCAAGGACTTGAAGGATGCAGGGTGGTGATTCCCACCACATTCCCATTCAACTTGCCTATTTGGCCTGTGCAAAAAACAGATCTTGGAGAATAACGGTGGATTTTCCTAACCTTAACCACGTGGTGAGTCCAATTGAAGCTTTTGGCTTGTTACTGGGCCTCAGTAGAGACTGAATGCTTAACCATGGGCCACCAAGTCACCATGTGGCCTGAGCTGCCCATCATGAACTTGGTATTATCTGACCCACAGAGCCATAAAGTCAGACATACACACCAGTACTCCATCATTAAATGGAAGTGGTATATATGAGATCAGGCCCAAGCAGGACCTGAAGGCACAAGTAAGTTGCATGAGACGGTGGCCCAAATGTCCATGGTCTCCAGGCCTGTCACATTACCTGCCCTCTCCCAGTCTGCACCTATGGCTTCATGGGGAGTTCCTTATGAGCAGTTGACTGAGGAAGAAAAAACTCATGCCTGGTTTACAGATGGTTCTGTGCGATATGCAGGCACCGCCTGAAAGTGGACAGCAGCAGCACTATAGCCCCTTTCTAGGACCTCTCTGAAGGACAGTGGTGAAGGGAAATCCTCCCAGTGAGCAGAACTTAAGCAGTGCACCTGGTTATTCACTTTGCTTGGAAGGAGAAATGGCTAGATGTGCAATTGTGTACTGATTCATGCACTGTGGCCAATGGTTCGACTGCATGATCAGGGATTTGGAAGGAACATGTTTGGAAAATTGGAGACAAGGAGGTATGGGGAAGAGGTATGTGGACAGACCTCTCTGTATGGGCCAAAGAAGTAAAGATATTTGGGTGTCTCATGTGAATGCTAACCAAAGGATGACCTCAGAAGAGGAGGATTTTAACAATCAAGTGGATTGGATGAGGTATTCTGTTGAAACCAGTCATCCTCTTTCCCCAGCCACTCCTGTCATTGCCCAATGGGCTCATGAGCAAAGTGGCCATGGTGGCAGGGATAGAGGTTATGCATGGGCAACATGGACTTCCACTGACCAAGGCCAACTTGGCTATTACCACTGCTGAGTGCCCAATCTACCAGCAACAGAGACCAACACCGAGTCACTGATATGGCACCATTCCTCGAGGTGACCAGCCAGCAACCTGGTAGCAGGTTGATTACACTGGACTACTTCCATCGTGGAAAGGGAAGCGATTTGTTCTTACTAGAATAGACACTTACTCTGGATATGGATTTGCCTTCCCTGCACGCAATGCTTCTGCCAAAACTACCATCCATGAGCTTACAGACTGCCTTATCCACTGTCATGGTATCCCAGACTACATCACCTCAGATCAAAGGACTCAATTCACAGCAAATGAAGTGTACCAATGGGCCCATGCTCATGTAATTCGCTGGTCTTGCCATTTTTCCCATCATCCTGAAGCAGCTGTCTTGACAGAATGATGCAGTGACCTTCTAAAAACATAATTACAGCACCAGCTAGGTGACAATACCTTGCATGGTTGGGGCAATGTCCTCCATGGGGCTGTATGTGCCCTAAACCAGCGTCCAATATGTGGTCCTGTTTCTCCCATAGCCAGCATTTCCTGTGTCCAGGAATCAAGGGGTGGAAATGGGAGGGGTACCACTCACTATTACCCCTAGTGACCCACTCACAAAAAATTTTTACTTCCTGTCCTCATGACCCTCTGTTCTGTGGGTCTAGAGGTCTTAGTTCCAAAGGGAGGATGCTGCCACCAGGAGACGCAACAATTTTTCCATTGAATTGGAAGTTAAGAATGCCACCTAGCCACTTTGGGCTCCTCATGCCTCTGGATCAATAGGCACAGAAGGGAGTTACTGTATTGGCTGGTATGATTGATCCTAATTATCAAGGGGAAATCAGATTGATATTACATAATGGAGGTAAAGAAGCGTATGTCTGGAATACATTCGATCCCTTAGGACATCTCTTAGTACTACCATGCTCTGTGATTAAAGTCAGTGGAAAACTACAGCAACCCAATTCCACCACGACTACTAATGGCTCAGATCCTTCAGAATGAAAATTGGGGTCACTCCACCAGGCAAAGAGCCCCAACCAGCTGAAGTGCTTGCTGAGGACGAAGGGAATACAGAATAGGTGGTGGAAGATGGTAGTCTAAATACCAGTTACGACCACGTGACCAGTTGCAGAAAGGAGGACTATAGTTGTTATGAATGTTTCTTCCTTGTATGTGTGCATCAAATATTTTTGTCTTCTTCACTTATAAAATATAAGCTATAAACAGGGCCAGTGCTTTTTCAGTTGTACGCATGTTGTAGCGTATTAGGCGCAAGTATGACTTTGTGGTTGTCTTTATTTAGAGATCATGTATGGTTTAAGGAGATGTGTACAGGTGCCAAGTTGACAAAGGATGGACTGTGATGGTTAAGATTATGTGTCAACTTGGCTGGGCCATGATTCTCAGTTTGGCAGTTATGTAATGATGTAATTATCCTCCATTTTGTGATACAGTGTAATCACCTCCATGATGTGATCTGATGTGATCAGTCAGTCAGTTGTAAGGGGAGTTTCCTCAGGGGTGTGGCCTGCATCCGGTATATGTAGACATTCTGGCAAAGTCCGCTGGCTTTTGCTCTCTCTGAATCCTGCATCCAGCTCATCCTCATCTGACCTCTGGTTCTGGGGACTTGAGCCAGCCGTCTGCTGTATTGCTTGCTGATCTTGGTATTCATCAGCCTCTGCAGCCCGTGAGCCAGCAGCCTGCCAACTGACATGCCAACCTTGGGTTCATCAGCCCCTGCAGCTATGTGAGTCAGGAGAAGCCTCCAGACTGATGCCTGACCTACAGACTTCAAGACTTGCCAGACTTTACAACCATATGAGCCATTTCCTTGATATAAATCTCTCTATACAGATATTTATATGCTTTACTGGTTTTGCTTCTCAAGAGAACCCAGCCTAAGACACCTACTAAAACATCCTTAAAATAAATGTCAAACATTTCTAACAACAAAAAAAGGAAACGACTGAAGACACACATTTTATGATCCACTGCCTTATTCTTTCA
>NW_004443976.1:18440349-18443037 GCF_000243295.1 Trichechus manatus latirostris | reverse complement strand
ATATATATATATATATACACTTCACTAGTTTTGCTTCTCTAGAGAACCCAGCTTAAGACAGCTACTAACTGAAAAGTTGGCAGTTTGAACCCACCCAGAGGTACCTTGGAAGAAAGATGATCTTCTGAAAGATCACAGCCATTGAAAACCCTACGGAGCACAGTTCTACTCTGACACACCTGGGTTCACCATGAGTTAGAATCATCTTGATAACTGGTTTTTGTTTTGTTTTGTTTGTTTTTACCATGTGCATGCCTGCCATCAACTTGCTTTCATCTCAAGTACTCCAGTGCCCAGAAAATTCCAGAATAGCTTAGGATGAATTTTCTTATCTTTCCTACGGCAAAGAATGTGAGGCTGTGCGTTATGCTATCAGTTTGTTCTTGAATCTTTAGAGACCAATAAAACTTAGCAGGATTAAGAATGCTATGTTCCCTCTGCAGCACCAGGCATACTGCAAACATTTAGTAAGCGTGGACGGGGCTGTGAAAGCAGGGCTTCAAAGCAGGAAACTTTCAGGAGCCTGATGTGGGAGACTGGATTATCGGCAGGACTGGAGACTGGATTATCGGCAGGACTGTGGAGAGCGACACACATTCAAAGCAGCGTGGTCGGCTGTCATCTTTGAGCAGGGCACCGCTGCCTGTTTCCTACTTGGGTCAAAAGCCAACGTGAAAAAGTGTTGGTTGCTATGCAACGCACATGCTGCCCTTGTTTCCATAGGCCATGACTGAACTGTTTAGAACAAGTTCAAAGCCGTGCGTGAAAGTACACATGAGGTGTGTGTCTGGATGCCTGCAGGTACCATCTCATGTGCTAGATTTTCTTGCCCACTTCTGGAGTAGGGGAGTGACAGTAGTTGGTTTTTAATGCCCTTTTTTTCCTTAGAAAATACCTAACCACAACAAAGAGATAGCTAAATAGAAAGAGCATTTAAATGTCAGATTTTGTGCCACGTGTAGCTGGTTCTGGGTCTGTGATAAAAATTTGGAGTCCCGCCCTGTAGCAAAAGCCAAGTCCTAATGGAAGAATTTTAATTTTCTGATGGGAACACTTGTACCACTTTGCCCAAGCACCCTTATCTTCCTTTCCTTTTGGCGCTTCACTTCCATCATGTCTGGCTGTAATTATAAGTATTTTATTCTGGAGTGAGTCAAACGCTAGTTGAATGTCCTTGAGGCTGACAGGTTGGCATTGATGCCCGTCTGTATGCACTTCAGCAGTATAGCAATAGAGCCTCACCCTTCTGCTTTTGAGGAGTTTACAGTCGAATCCATTCATTCATTCAGACAGTCAACACGTATTTGTTGAGCATCTTCTATGTGCCCAGCAAAGCAGCCTTTCTACTGGAAAAGGAAGACCACAAACAGTAAATTCTACAGTGTCACAGATGATGATAAAATTCTCAGGGGAAAGGGGAGAAGAGGTTTTGGGAGTGGTGACGGTGGTCGCTGTTTTATATGGGGATTAGGAAGGGCTCACTGATAAAATGACATTTGAGCAGAGACCTGAATGGAGCACATTCTATGTGGCTATGTGGGAGGAGAGCATTCCAGGTAGAGGCTACAGCAAGTGCAAAAGCCCCTAGGCAGGTATATGCTTGGTAGGGTTGAGAAACAGCAAGGAGGCCAGTGTGGCTGGAGCAAAGTCAGGATTGGGGAGAGGAGGTTAGAAATGGGGACAAAGGGTCAGATTGTGTTGGTCCTTGTAGACCATTTTAAGGCTTTGGCTTTTACTCTTAGTGAAGTGAGAATCTATTGGAGGGTCTTGAGTAGAGGAAAGATGTGATCTGACACCCAACCCTTTTTTAAAGGATCACTCTGCCTGCTGTGTTGAGAATAAATTGTAGACTATAATGTCAAAGTCACACAGTGGTTTTTTTTTAACTTAATATCACACCAGATTATTTTAACTAAGTTCTGTCTGTCATTACCCTTTGAAGTTTTCATTTTAAAAAATATTATATACATTTTACTCTTTTCTGATTATAAAATTAATATGGATCATTGAAGAACATTTACAGTATGTATACGAGTATAAAGAAATACACCAACACACACAAATCCATAATCTTACCATCAAGAGACAATCACTGTTAACATTTTGGCATATTTACCTCCAGTGTTTTTTTCTAGGCCTTTATGAATTTGTACTGTTGAACCTGTTTTTAAAAATTAGCATTACATCACAAGTGTTTCCTACTCTAACTAAGAACTCTTTGCAAACATTCTCAATGGTTATGTAATATTCTGCCATATAGATATTCTCCTAATTTTGCACATTTAGGTTGTTTCTACTTTTTTTCTCTTATTAATAACTAAATAAATATCTTTCAGCATAGCTCTTTGTCCACATTTTAGTTTATTCATTCCTTCTAGAATGTATTCCTAGAAGAGAAAAATAAACATTCATCTTTGTATTTTCCATGTCCTTACAGACACTTGGGTTATTAGTTTTGATTGATCTCATAACTAGCTGGAATATGTTTCTATGTAATTTTTATTTTCTGTTGTACCCCCATTCTGGTACTCCAATCACTTGAAGGTTATTCCTCTTGATAGAGTCCCACATAATTCTTAAGTTTTCTTCATTTTTTTAAATCCTTTTATCTGATTTTTCCTCAAATAAGTTAGTGTCGAGTGCTTTATCTTCAATCTCACTAATTTTGACTTCCATTGCCTCCGTTCT